>NC_041385.1:291952353-291956864 GCF_002162155.2 Triticum dicoccoides
CCGGGGCGGTGGGGCGCGGGGGGGCTAGGGCGCGGCGTCGGGCGGGACGGGGTGGGAGGCCGGTGGGGCGGCGGGGCGGGAGGCCGGTGGGGCAACGGGTCGGGGGGCCGGTGGAGCGACCGGGCGGCGGCAAGTGCTGGAGGCGGCGGCGCGCGTGTGGGAGCAGGAGAGAAACAGAGAGAGAGGGCGGGGTGGGGCGCGCCGTTATTTTTGTTGAATGTTTGTCGTCCGCCCTCTTTGTCGTCCGCTTTTTTGCTCTTTGCCGTCTGCTAGCAGACGGCAAAGAGGGGGAACGTTAAGTATTTTTTAAACAGCTCCTCAGTGGGCCCCCTCCCTCTTTGCCGTTTGCTAGCGGACGGAAAAGATTCTTTGCCGTCTGCTAGCGGACGGCAAAGAACAGGCTGATGGCAAAGGCTTTCTTTGCCATCAGCCAGTTCTTTGACGTCTGCTTTCGGGTAGCTGATGGCGAAGAGCTTCTTTGCCGTCCGCTAGCTGACGGCAAAGAGCTGGCAGATGGCAAAGTGGCTGATTCTAGTAGTGAATACCCTACTCCTGTGTGTGGTGTGGTGGATTGCCTCTTGGGCTGATGATGAACAATACAAGGGAAGAACAGCCTCGCGAGGAGAAGTGTTCTTGAGCTAGTGTGCTGTGTAGATGGACTGAGTTCGGATCCCCTTCTACTATGGTGGCTAGCCCTATTTATAGAGGCCCTGGTCTTCTTCCCAAATATTGAGCGGGAAGGGATCCAACAATGGCCATTTTGAAAGGGGACAACTAGTACAAGCTATCCTCACTAAAGGTGGTCTTCGCTTGTCAAAGGCGCTGGTGGTGACGCCGTCTTAGGCTCCACGGTGACCTCCGTCCTGCTGTCCTGCTAGTCTTGGTCTCGTTACACCAATATGGAAACCTTTGCCTGATGCCTCAGTACTCCGCGCTTGCGCTTGCCCCCTTAGCACCAAAGGGGAAACAAGGACACTGCGCAGGCTGGCGCCTGCCTGGCGCCCGCCCAGCCTTGGTCGTCATGGCTTGCATCATGGGCACCTCACGAGGTACCCCTTGCCTTGATCTCTTCGCCTCCTCGCGAGCCTCTCTAGTGAGGCCACTCCTGAGGAGGCCTTTGATAACCCACAAGTATAGGGGATAATTGTAGCCTCTTTTGATAAGTAAGAGTGTCGAACCTAACGAGGAGGTAAAGGTAGAACAAATATTCTCTCAAGTCCTATCTGCCACTGATACGACTCTATGCACGCTTAGTACTCGCTTTACCTAGAACAAGTATGAAACTAGAAGTACTTTCTAGATGTTGTTGGATAGGTTTGCAAGGTAATAAAGAACACGTAAATAAAAAGTAGGGGCTGTTTAGATAAACAAGCAATAAAGTAAATATAGCGAGCGTGGAAAAGTGGTGGTAGGAGTTGTGAAATTGTCCCTAAGCAATTAACTACTTTACTAGACCGATAGCAAGTTTTATGTGGGAGAGACATAAGCTAACATACTTTCTCTTCTTGGATCATATCCACTTATGATTGGAACTCTAGCAAGAATCCGCAACTACTAAAGATCATTAAGGTAAAACCCAAGCATAGCATTAAAGCATCAAGTCCCCTTTATCCCATATGCAACAATCCCCTTACTCGGGTTTAAGCTTCTGTCACTCTAGCAACCCACTAGAAGCAAATTATGAACGTATTGCCACACCCTATAGTGGGAATCCCTCACACTTGCGCGACACGGAGGGCACAATAGGAGAGCAACATAACCACAATCAAATTAAACCAATCATAGCAATTCGTCAAGCACCGATAGGACAACGAAAATCTACTCAGAGATCATAGGATGGCAACACATCATTGGATAATAATATGAAGCATAAAGAACCATGTTTAAGTATAGGGTACAGCGGGTTGCGGGAGAGTGGACCGCTGAATATAGATGGGGGAAGATGATGGAGATGTTTGTGAAGATGGCGGAGGTGTTGGTGAAGATCGCGGTGATGATGATGGTCTCCGGCGGCGTTCCGTCGCCACCGGAAGCAAGGGGGAGAGAGCCCACCTTCTTCTTCTTCTTCCTTGACCTTCTCCCTAGATGGGAGAAGGGTTTCCCCTCTGGTCCTTGGCTCCCATGGCGTGGGAGGGGCGAGAGCCCCTCCAAGATTGGATCTGTCTCTCTGTCTCTCTCTGTTTCTGCGTTCTCTAATTCCGCACCTTCACTGTTTCTTTTATATCCGGAGATCCGTAACTTCGATTGGGGTGAATCTTTCACGCCGATCTTTCTCATAAAATTATATTTCTTGCGGCAAAAGAAGAGCATCAACCGCCTTACGGGGGGCCCAGGAGGGTCCAGGGCGCGCGTGCCTCCCTGGGGCGCGCCCCCTGTCTCGTGGCCCCCTCGGGCACCGTCTCATGTTGATTTTACTTCCCAAAAATCACAAATATTCCAAAATAAGTCTCCATCCGCTTTTATCCCGTTTGGACTCCGTTTGATATGGGTTTTCTGCGAAACATAAAGCATGCAACAAACAGGAACTGGCACTGGGCAATGTATCAATATGTTAGTCCCAAAAATAATATAAGAAGTTGCCAAAAGTATATGAAAGTTCAATAATATTGGATGGAGCAATCAAAAAGTATAGATACGACAGACACATATAAGCCTTGTGTCGTCCTCCCCGCGAGGCTTGGCCCCTCACGAGGGTCTTGAGTGTTGGTTGATGAAGACGGGTCGTACTGGGCCGCTGGTGGAGCCACGCCGCAGGCCACAGGCAGGCAAGTCTGGGGACCCCTGTTCCCATAACGCCGACAATCGAACAATCTAAACAATACCATATATCAAAGATTCTCACATTTTATTTGAATTTGTGGTAATGTGTGGTGTTTGCAACTCACATCTAAATACTTGTAGGCGTAGGGGGAGGGGCACCATACATAATGTGATAAACACATTATACATATGAGACATGGTTTAGATTATGAAGATCTAGCTAGAGCTTGAAATGTAATGTGATTTGAAATCAACATAAAGTGGATTCAAAAAATCAAGTTTGAGTTCATATAGTACACATAGTTCATATGTAACTCGAGACTAATCATGTGGTGTGCTGTCAAAATAATACACAAACGATGGTTTAACTTGACAATAATGATGATTGTAGATCTTATTAAAACAGAGAAACGAATTAAAATGCTTTGACTTCACAACAATCATTGTTGTAGATCTTATTCAAATAGAGAAATGAATTCAAATTTAGTTTATATTGAAGCGGTAGTATATACATTTGGAATGCACTAAAACGTTCATTTTAGTAGTAGGTTGCATGCATTATACACGTAGCGAAATATTTTAATTGAACATAACATGAATAGAAAGTTTTGAATGAAATTTGTAGTGCGAATTGATTTGATACAATACACGTTAGGCTTGCCCGGAAATTTCAACCCGCGCCTTGTTAGCCTGAAATATTTAAGATATATCTTTGTCTCATTGTCCTCCGACAACACCCTCCATCTCAACCCGCGCCTTGCTATTCCAAAATTACAACGCGGGCGAAAACTCCCACCTCCTGTGAAATCCCGACACCCGAAATGCCCGTGATACCCCTAAACCTTAAAAACCGCCTCAAATCGGTGGGGGTACTTTCATAACTTACCCCACATTTCGGACAAGCGCGTCCCCAAGCCATGGTTCCCCACTCCCATCCCATCCGCCCACCCATTCAGACACCGAGGTCGGGAAAACCCGCGAAGCCCCTCACCCTCCTCCGTCCGCCACCCAGCCGGAGCCTCTTCCTCGACGATGTCGTCCACAGCAACACCTCGACTTCCCTCATCCACCGTACCGGATGAGGATCCGTCGTCGATCTGGTCATCCCGCCGGTTCAGCCACCCCGTCCTCCAGCTCCAAGGAGCTACTGTGACGTTCCCCTCGTCTTTTGTGCCACCTCCATTCCCACACCGCTGTCTTCACCTGCACCACCGGAAGAGCATCATCATCACAGTTTCCTCGGATAAAGCTACGGCCTAATCGACGCAACCAAAGAGGTTGTACACTAATCGCCGCATTTTCTTCTTGATTCAATCTCACGGTGCTGCCGGCATTCGGTCCCGAGCCGCCACGGCATGGCTCTATCCACGGCGGTGTCGCCGGCTACTTCCTCCATGACGCCGCTCCCTCGGCAGAGATGTCCACATCAGTAGGAGCTGTTGCTGCTTTAGCTCATGCTTGCGCTGCTGCTCTGCTCTTACTCTCGGTCTCCTGCCTGGTCTGCTCTTGCTGTCGGTCCTTGGCTTGGTCTGCTCTTGCTATTGCTCTTGCTCGCATTGCTGCTCTCCTTCTTGCTGTTGCTTGTGATGCTGCTCCGATTTAGCTATACTTCATTCGACTGAATCGACTTTCGGGTCAGTCGATTTTCAGGGGGTGAGGGGCTCGCCGGAGTTAAGGAAGAACCAGCCGCAGTGGGGAGGGGGGCTCGACGGAGAGGTACCCCACTATTTATCTTAGGGTTCAGGGTGGGG
>NC_041385.1:291957184-291959752 GCF_002162155.2 Triticum dicoccoides
CTAAGGGGGGTCGAAGTTGAAGATGAACTGCAGGCCCTTGACTTCATATCCAACGGCTGCAAAATCGACTGACCAGAGATGAAAAAGTCTGTCGACTAACGTGTAGCCTCACCTCTAGTGCGTTCATTTTCGACAGTAAAATTCAGTTTCAACAACAAAATTCAGTTTCGACAGTTAAGTTCAGTTTCGACAGTTAAATTCGGTTTCGATAGTTAAGTTCAGAGATGAGCGGCTGATGTATTTTATATCTAGCACTTTGTGGTTATGTATTTTACGTCATCTATTGGAGATGCTATTAGAATTCCACTCAGGTTAACGTTGTCTCTCTTGTCCTGCTTCAGCCTTGGCGTCGTACAACTCACCGGAGCTGCTCCAACGATTAAACCCTCCATCACAGCGGAGCAGTACCTCGGGCTCCATCTTAGACGCCTAAGATCTTCTTCCCCTCCTCCGACAGCCAAGTCAGCCGGAACATCCTCATCGGCCAACCCAATCACGCTGAGATCGACATGGCTTTGCCAAAGAGGTTCTACACTTGTTGCATCTCTTTTTTCCTCTACATGTTATATATATTGTCCACTCAGCACATGTATTAATGGGAAATACGATTATTTTATCCTACAATATGACAAGCAGTGAGGTACCAGGCAACTTAGCTATCTGTGATGGACTCTCTTGAACGCCTTCATTATTTATCTATGCGTGTTTGAGCTGTGCCTTTGTCGATGGCCCTGGGAGTTGAGCTAGTAGGGCAATGGCCTGGGTCCAAAGTAATAGAAGTAGCACAAAAACATTTTTTCAGTGTAGGCTTTTCCTTGCTCAAGCCTCTCTACTAGAATCGCCAGTGCTTGAAAGGAGAAGTGAATGAAAAACATAGGAATTGGAAAGTTTCCTATGGTACTACTATTTATGAATTTGGTTCAAAGGAATGGAGCGAAGGAAAACTGTAGGATTTGTTCCTTTTGTGTCTCCTTGAAATAAAAGACATAGGAATTTTAATTTTCACTTGTCCTCCTTTTCAAATTCCTATTCATGAAGCACAAGACTAAGAGATAGTAGCATAATAGCATTATAACCGTACATTTTCTTGTGGTTTGACTAAATCTCACCATGCTTCTTTGCATCCTGTGATCTTCCAATTCTTGTGAATCAAACACCCAGATTGGCAGAAATCCTGTGTTTTTAAATCCTCTATTTTGCACGCGCATTCCTATACTATTCCTGTCTATTTCCTATACTTGCATTGTTGGAATCCTCCAATTCAAACGAGCCCTTACAGAATTACTTCTCTTACAGATAGTTGTCAAGGAAAACCTTGTGTGGTTTGTCCCGCTCCTACTGCGCCGTCGTCCACCCCAGCTCAGCTGCTCCAACGATAGAAGGGTGCAGCACAGCAGGGTTCCGGCCTCCAGACTGTCTTTCGCCGCCTTAGATCTTCTTCCCCGCCGCCGGCAGGCATGAAAACTGCATTACCATCATCAACCGAGCAGATGACCTCGAGGACTACACGGATCCGCAAGAGAGGCCGCACTCTTTCGTGTTTGCTTACATTATGCATCGCTCAATATTACATGCTATTTTATCGTCCTGTTCACCGATTAGACTCTGAGTCAGCTCCAAACTAATGGTCAAACTTGACTTTTTAAATGGTTGTGGGGCACATATCGGGGCCGCAATCAATAGTATCTATCTACTATCTGGTTAATCTCTCGTGTCTACTATGAGTTTCATGTTGGGTGGGAAACAAACAGTAAAGAAGCCATTATCTGTATTTTTTAACTAAAGCCATTATTCGCCTGCTATTATTGGTTTTGGGTCTATCCACAGGTTGCTACCATCACTCTGGATTTCTGCATGCACTCCTTACATAATCTCACTATGTTTTATTCCTAGGCATGAAAGTTATTGTAAACAATGGAGTTGAACATGTAGAGCAAAAGAGACGAGCCTTGCGTGGCAATAAAATTTCATGCAGACGTCACTCCATTGTAGGCGCAAAGGCAGCCCCCCATCCACCCATTTCGGATTGTAATCGAGAGGAAGATATCTGTTCTAAGGGGGATTCCGAAGGAGAAGACCACTCCTATTTACCCCCTGAGGTCTTCGCTCTAACTTGGCATGCTGATGTTGGTTATATCATGCATATGGTGTCGTGCATTGCTTACTTTATACATCAAATATGTCATCTGCTTAGTTTAGACATCCTTTGTGCGAATGCGATCTGTTTAGTTTATTCATCATTTATGTGAATTATGCAACGCCATCTTGTTTAGCCAGGCATCATATATGAGAATTTTGCAATGCCATCCTACTTAGCCAGTCATCTTATATGTAAATTATATCAGGCCATCCTTTTTTTTCCATTACGTATTACATTTGTCAACAATGTTACTACATTCAACTGCTCTTCGTGTGCATCAGCCATTTGACACGGTGATGGAAAATTCTGGAGTGAAAACAAGGTCTTCAGAGCAGACTACGCTATCTGACGAAGCGCATATATCGCTGGTTACGAATAGCTCCTCAGAGGAGGATTCAGAGACAGATGACCAGTCCTACCCCCCCCCC
>NC_041385.1:291959999-292003287 GCF_002162155.2 Triticum dicoccoides
TGGCAGGGTTATGTTGCTCATATTGTGTGTATAGTGTCTTGCATTGCTATGTCATTTGATTAGTTTAGACATGCTTTGTGTGAATGCCACATGTTCATTGTCTAATTACCATATATGTGAATTATGCAATTCCATCTTGTTGCAAGACATTATATATGTGAATTATGCAATGCTATCTTGTTGCAAAGGCATTATATACGTGAATTATGCAATGCCATGTTGTTTAGCCAATCATCATGTATGTGAATTATATCATGCTATCATTTTCTGTATTACGTGTTCCATTTGTCGAAAACGTTTGTATATTCAACTACTCTTCGTGTGCATCAGCCATTTGAAGCGGTGATTGAAGTATCTGGAGTGAAAACAAAGTATTCAGAGCAAATAATGCTACCTGCTGAAGCAGACATCTTGCTGGTTACAGAGAGCTCCTTAGAGGAGGATTCAGAGACTTATGACCAGTCCTATTTCCCCCTGAGGTCTATTCTCAAACTTGGCAGGGTTATATTACCCATGTCATGCATGTTGGCTTGCACTGCTTAGTTTTTACATCATATATGGATTTCCATCTGCTTACTTGCTTACTATATAATTCATATATTTGAATTATGTCATGCCATCATGTTTACGTAGTACAGACACATCATCTATCTGAATTATGGTATGGTAGCCCATTTAACAAAGACATCATATAGTTATATCATCTGATCCTGTTTAGTATTTACGGTCATCATATTTTGAATTGTGGCATTCTATCCGTGAATCTATGTGAATTATGGCAGGGCAACCTATTTAATAAACACATTATATAGTTATATCATGTCATCATGTTTACATAGTCATCATATTTTGAACTATGTCTTTCCATCTTTCTTAGTTAGCCATCATATATGTGAAATTGTGTCATGCTATCCTGTTTGGTTAGACAACATAAATGTGAATTATTTCATGCCCTCTTTTATTCCCCACTATCAATTGCACCTGTCTACCATACAATGTCTGTACTTTCAATTACTTTCCTTGTTTATCAGCCATTTGAATTGGAGAGGGTGATGGCAATATCTAAGGGAGTAACAACACGGTCTTCAGAAAAGATAGTGCTACCAGTTGATGCAGATAGAACCACAGTTGTACTTGCCCAAGGACCAGATCCACCACACATAACCCAGACTCTTGCAGATTGTACCCCTACCCAGTTGGATAGAGAACCAGCTACACCCCTTCTTACCCCAACCCCGGCAAATTGTAACCCAGTTTCAGTTGACACAACACCGTCTCCACCATAGAGCACCCAAACACGAGCAATTAGTAAGGGAATTGCAGTGCCCAAAGCACGAGGACCACCACTCCGAATCCAACTCAACGCTTAAAGGAGAAGAAGATTTGTTCTCAGGTTAGGTTCTGTAGCTATGGTTCAAACTCCTTTGCTCTTGCATTACTGTATTTACTCATACCAACTATTTTCAAATTTGAAGGATGGAATTGAAAGTCCAATGGCGCAATAGGTATGTTTGAAACCTGTTTCTTTAACTGGTTTGCTGTTGTAATCTGCTCTATGTTGATTTCAGTTTCAGTTGAATAAACAGTTATGTTCTCATGTCATGCACATTACAAGTGTTGTTATTGCTCTATAGTTTCCCACACTTATATTCTGTCTATTCTTCTTTGTCTTGAACAAATATTATTTGAACTGTGTCTCTATCTTGATTTGGCAAGAAAAACTAGAATGATATAGACCATAAAGTGACCATGGTACATAGATATATGTTCATTTCATGTTGTTATCCTGTCCACTTTAATACTGAACTCATTTACCAAAATGAGTTTCGTATACAACATGGTAAACCTGTGATGTGTCTGCTTGTTTTTCTTTTAGAATGCGGACAAAATATTGGAGAACATGTCAGGACCTCAATCCTAAGTCACACTGATCTAGCATGTAACACATCATCTCAGTTTGCAGCCTCACGCATGGTATTCCCACGGGTGCCACCTTACCTGGCCCGGGACCGTTTGCGCCTTTTGGCTCACGTATATGATAGTGTTGCTAGCACCCATATGACAAAGAACTCGGGCTGACATGGCTAGTCGTGAACCCAAAGTGGCACTAACTTACAGGGACAGGCATACATGACCCAACAACGAATGTGTCGGTCATCAGCGAGTGAATCCGGGCTGTAGCAACTGGGCTAGTAGGACTCCAGTAAACCGGGCTGTAGCAGGCTAACAGGACTCCGGTAGACACCGCGTGACATTTCCCCGGAGGGACAGACACAGGAACGAAGAAGGACACATGCCGGCCAGCCTAAGTGTTCCGAAGCAGTAGCAAGCTACCAGGGCTCAGTGGAAGCACTAGGAGACATTTCCCGGTAAGAGAGGCTACCAAGGATAAACAACTAGATAGTCAGATCCCACACATACCAAGCATTTCAATAACATACACACAATATGCTCGATATGTGCAAATACAACATGGCATCACAACATGACTCTACGACTCAAGTATTTATTTAATAGGCTCCGAGGAGCGGGATATTACAAACATGGGCTCTCGACCCAGCATTCAGAGCATACAAGTCAAAGCAGAAACGGAAGCTTAACATGTCTGGGTACAGACATCTACAAATGAAAAAGGCTGAGAAGCCGGACTATCTACTAGATCCTGCCAAGGGCACAAGATCGTAGCTGAGGTAACAAACTAAACGTCGAAGTCCACGCGTAACTACTAGCAAGACCGAAGTCTCTCTGCAAAAAACGTAAAATAGGCAAACGTGAGTACAAATGTACCCAGCAAGACTTACATCAGAACTAAGTACATATGCATCATTATCAACAAGGGGATGGTGGGGTTTAACTGCATCAAGCCAGCTTTGACTCGGTGTCTATCCTGAACTACGACTGCAAGTAACTCTTTTGAGGTGGCGCACATGAGTCCACATATTTGCCATATCAATACACCACAATGGATCCGCTCCCGTCTCCCTACAAAAACGCCTTCCATAGCACTCACGCTTATCTTGCACATTTTAAAGTATCCACTTTCACTTGTCTATGAACTGTACAGGCAACCCAGAAGTCCTTTTCCACGGACATGGCTATTGGAATAGATCATATTAACCCTGCAGGGGTGTACTTCTTCACACACGCTCTCGCCACTTACCTCCATGTACACCTCGTGTATCTCGGCAACCTTCAAGCGGAAGCCTGGCGAGGGAGTTGGCCACGACCTGACTAACCACAGAAGTCTCTCGTCCAGGTTTATCGCCTATTCGGGTTCCATCTGCAAGGAGATCCGGCCGGGGTGTCGCTCACGGCCCCAAACGATGTGTGCAGGGTTCCCAAGTCCACCATCCGGGTGACACTTGGTACACCGGGCCACTTTGCCTAGTCTGTCCCAAGCCCACCTGTACCTGGTGCCACTTGGTAGACTACTAACACTACCTACAAACACCAGAAACTAGTTGCAACTCCTGGACAGAGATCAGGTTGATGAATAAGTCGAGAGGGGCACTTAAGCATTCCAATGCATGGTGGTAGCTGTTCATGGATCACAAACACAGAACTCAGTTGCTAAGGACGGCTTCAATGAGACAACCCACCATATACTCCTACATGGCCTCTCACCGCTACCTTTACCAAATCGTGTTCACACATTTAGCTCACACATAGTAGGACATGTTTACACACCTCCAATTCATCCCCGATGAATCAGACCTGACTCAACTCTAAGCAGTAGCAGGCATGACAAACAAACATGAATGAGTAGGCACATCAGGGCTCAAACAACTCCTACTCATGCTAGTGGGTTTCATCTATTTACTGTGGCAATGACAGGTCATGCAGAGGATAAGGGGTTCAGCTACCGCAGCATGTAACAGTTGAATCGTTGTTGTCCTAATGCAGTAAAAGAGAGCAGGAGCGAGAGAGTGGGATTTCCTATATAAGAATTAAATCCAGAAAAGGATATACTACGTCAGCCTCACGTCAGTGTGATGTGAGCGGTCAACTGAGACGGTCCAGGTCAACCCTGACCTGTAGGTCCCGTCTGTCAGTGTCAATTAAGCTAACTAAGTTTAGTTGGCGTTAAAACTAATACTAACATAGTTTAGTTAGTGGCCTGGGGCCCACACGTCAGTGACCCAGAGGGTCAAACTGGGTCCACCTGGGGTCAACGGTCAGCGGGGGGTCAAACTCGCTGGCGGCTCGACGCCGGCGATGACAGGCGTGGCGGAAGGGCTTGGAAATGAGCCACAGGGCATCATTTTGGCCGCGGTCTGTTGCGTTCGAACGCACGCAGCGGCGCGCATCAATTGGTGGCAGCGGTAGGTGCTGGGGTGGCGTGTAGCAGCGGTGGCGGCGGCCGGAGTACGGGCGCATGCGGGCACGGGGCTACGAGGCGCTAGGGGGCCATCTGGTGGCTGCGTTGGCCTCCTGGAGGCACCAGGAGCATGTTTAGGTGCACGGTCGCGAGCGGTTCGAGCTCAGCCCACGGCGGCGATGAGGTATGATGGCGGCGAGCTTCAGAGCTCATGGAGACGGCGGCTACTTCATGGTCGTGAGCAGGGGAGGAGGGGGAAAAGATACGGGGGCTCACAGAGAACACGCAGGGACGGTCAGTGGTCTCGGGGGCGGTCCGGTGCGGGCGAAACGGCGAAGCCGATCTCTGGCATCCGGAGGAAGAAGACGACAACGAGGGCGTCACTACAGGGCTCCTGGCGTGGCTTGGCGCGGTGAGGGGTAGGAGTGGGTCGAGGCACTTCTTCTCGACAGCTCAGGGGAGAGATGCGACGGCGGTGGGCGCGGTGGTGGTGAGCGGCATCGACGGCAGCATTCGGTTGCGAGAGGGAGAGAGAGCAGAGGCGGGGAGAAGGCGCGGGAGAGAGTGAGAGCAGTTTAGGGGGGGTGTGTGGCGTCGTCCAGAAGATCGGGGTGGCCATGCAGGCAGGGAGGAGCTGGCGCGGCTCTCCTGCGCGCCGGCCACGCAGCAGCTGGCAAGAAGAAGAAGACAGTGTTGTCCCTGGTGGGCCGGGCTCGCTTTGCCCAGCTGGGCTGCTACAGTGGTGGGCTGGCTGGGCTGCCAGGTAAGTCTCTCTCTCTCTCTCTCTCTCTCTCTCTCTCTCTTTTATATTCTGTTTTTCTATTTTTCTGTAAGTTTGTGGCTTTATTAAAATAGTTAGACACCTTCAAAAATCCTGAAAATAATCATAGGCTCTGTTTAGATTAATTCCAACAGCCCACACTTATTTCCAGAATTATTTGAGCATTTAAAATATTTACTAGCATTTAAATTCCCAAATGCAAAGTACATATGATTTAATTCAGTGACCAAATATGTCATGGAAAAATGTGCAACACCTCTGGTTATGGTTCTAGCATTTTCCAGAAATGATGAACATTTTTGAAAGCCATTTGGATTCACTAAAAATATTTCTAGGTTGAACCTATTTGAATTCCATTTGGTGCTAGGGTTTGAACATCCCCATTTCAAATTTCCATGAAAGTTAAACATGATGCAAGCAAGATGCAAACACTAGGTAGCACCAGAAGCTAGGGATGTGACAGAACAGTACCCCATTATGCAATGGTAAGGAAGTGATGCAGATAAGGTTCAAGATAGTGAGACATCCCTGTTGGTCTCCAAAAAAACTGATAAAAACTATCTTGACGACAGTGAGAGAACCCAAAAGTCCTGTCTTGATGTAGTGTTCGAGTTACTGGCCACTACTGCTGGCACAAGCTCTCTGAAATCGCTGCCGGAATCTGTTCGTCTTCTTGAGTCTCAACTTCTAGTTGAAAGACATCAATCAGATGTGCTGCAACAGGAAGCTGAAGGACTGAGGAAGTCCCTGCAGAATTCACATGCATACTTCCTGGTACAACAGCAAGCGCTGGAGGATTTAAGCGCCAAACAAGAGAAAGTTAATAAGCTTGCTAAGCATCCTGCCAGCATTATGAGTACCCAGGATATTGTTTCTTGAGATCTTCTGAGTGGTTTCAGTTCTGGATTTGTTTTGCTGCGGCGTTTATTTGCGCTGGTCGCCAACTTTGACAACCAGTGTATATGATATGCTGCTTTGTTCCCTATATTTGCACTGGTGGCGAACTTTGATGCCCACTGGATGTAATATGTGTAATAGGCGGCATAGCCTAGTGTAAGTTGCTTGCCTATTTATTTCCTTGTTTTCTTGTTTATTTGTTTGCTTGTAGTGAGTGCAGTTCTTTTTCTGCGGTTTGCTAGTGGTCGCAATAACCTATTTTTTAAAACTAGGCCACAATAACAATGGGCTACTGTTTACTGTAGTGACACTGGGCCTCCTACCGGCCGTAGAAACAATGGGCCTTCTACGGGCCGCAGACACAATGGGCCTCCTATGGGCCGTATCATCAATGGGCCTTATATGGGTCGTATGATTGATTGGCCAAACATGGGCCAATAATAGACCGCATTATGGTCGTAAATGGGCTAGAGTTGGAATCGTCCGTTCATGGGCCGACCATAACGGGCCATCGTTAATAGGCCGTATTTGATGACGCTATGAAAATGGCCCAACATATTAATGGGCCACAAACGGGCCGACTGTAACAACGGGCTGAATTTGGCCCACAAACAGAAAATGACAGTAACGGGCCGTAAGTAACCAAATGCTGGAACCGAGCCCAAGAATAAATGGGCCCTGAGAAGGCCCAAAGATAACATGGGCTAGAAACGGCCCAATGTAATAATGGACAGTTAATGGGTATAAAGTGATACACTGTTCATTACGGGCCAGTTTCACCACTTGCCGTTAATGGGCCAAGAGTTACGAAGGGCCTCATATGGGCCAAAAGACGTCATGGGCCATAGATGGGCCGGAAGTTAAAACGGGCTAGAATCATATTGGACGGCCCATATGATGCTACTGGGCCTTATTCGGATAGGTCGTAACGGGCCCTGGGTTAGCGGGCTGTAAATGGGCTATATGCGAACATGCCGTTAACAGGCATTAAGTGGGCCGGCCCGCCACCTTTTGACCAAGTCAAACGGGTCGGCCTTTTCATAGGATTGGGCCTCTGTTGGCCCATGCCACGTGTCGACGTATCATAGGCGCCTTCTGTCCAATGAGTGGATGACATATGTCCCGACGGTGAGCCGACACGTGTTTCCTCCAGCCAATGATGATTTTACATGTGGAAAATCCCCATTGGTCGGGGCTGTTAACAGATTATCGCATCCAAAACCGGACCCGATAGCTTAACGGCGTTCCGTTATGGTGGATGCCATGTGTCGGTCACCCTTGACGAAAGCACTTCTATGACACGCGATTTATCGTTATGGAAGTGGACACTTCCGTGATGATAATTTTTGTAATGTCATGGAACACTTCTACAATAGCACAGGTATGACTATCTTGATTCTGTCATAAAATCGTCATGGATGTACATGCATGACAGAAAATGTGACCTATTGTGACAAACACGTATCATCACGGAAGTGTATTTTTTTGTAGTAAATTAATCGGAATGCATGCGTGAGGAACAAATGACCAGAACTTTTACATGCGTTGGTGAGTTTTCTCTTAATTGTTCCATGCAACATTTTAATGAAGCTTGAAATATGAACATGTCAATGGGAGGGAGTAAAAGCCGCATGCATGCATGCATGCATGCAACATGCAACACTCACACATACACATGCACGCGCGCAACACTCACACATCCATGCGGCACACAGCACACGACGCAACACCCACGCTCACGCTCAAGTGCTGAACCTACTCCCTCTGTCTGTGAAAGACTGTACATATAGAGATTTACACATTGACCAAGAGGAACCGGAACTTCATGGCATAATTAATGCTCAAAAGTAGCAGACTTATGTGTGCATGCGACCATTGAGATAAGAAGATTAAATGACGGTTGTTGCATGCTGTAATCACTACAAAAAAATACACTTCCGTGATGATACGTGTTTGTCACAGTAGGTCGCGTTTTTTGTCATGCATGTACATCCATGACAAATTTATGACAGAATCAAGATAGTCATACCCGTGCTGTCGTAGAAGTGTTCCATGACATTAAAAAAATTATCATCACGGAAGTGTCCACTTCCATGACGATAAATCGCGCGTCACAGAAGTGCTTTCGTCAAAGGTGACCGACACGTGGCATCCACCGTAACGGAACGCCGTTAAGCTAGCGGGTCGGGTTTTGGATCCGATAACCCGTTAACAACCCCGACCAATGGGGAGTTTCCACGTGTAAAATCATCATTGGCTGGAGGAAACACGTGTCGGCTCACCGTTGGGACAGATGTCATCCACTCATTGGACAGAAGTCGCCTATGATACGTTGACACGTGGCACGTCCCAACAGAGGCCCATTCCTGTGAAAAGGCCGACCCATTTGACTTGGTCAAAAGGTGGCGGGCCGGCCCATGTAAAGCCTGTTAACGGCCTGTTTGCATATAGCCCATTTACAGCCCGCTAACCCAAGGCCCATTACGCGCTATCCGAATTAGGCCCAGTAGCGTCATCTGGGCCACCTAATATGATTCCAGCCTGTTTTCACTTCTGGCCCATGTATTGCCCATGACGTCTTTCGGCCCATATGAGGCCCTATGTAACTCTTAGCCTATTAACGACCTGTGGTGAAACTGGCGCGTAATGAACAATGTATTACTTTACACCCATTAACGGCCCATGGTGAAACTGGCCCGTAAAGAATAGTGTATCACTTTATACCCATTAAGGGGTCGTTATTCCGTTGGGCCGTTTCCAGCCCATGTTATCTTTCGGCCTTATCAGAGCCCATTTATTCTTGGGCTCATTTCCAGCATTCATTTACTTACGGCCCGTTACTGTCATTTTCTGCTTATGGGCCAAATTCAGCCTGTGGTTACAGTCGGCTCGTTTGTGGTCCATTAACACGTTGGGCCGTTTTCACAGCGTCATGAAATACGGCCTATTAACAATGGCCCATTATGGTCGGTCCATGAACGGACGATTCCAACTCTAGCCCGTTTACGGCCATAATGCGGCATGTTATTGGCCCATGTTTGGCCAATCGATCATACTGCCCGTATAAGGCCCATTGATCATACGGCCCGTAGAAGGCCCATTGTTTCTGTGGCCCGTAGAAGGCCCATTGTTTCTACGGCCCATGGAAGGCCCACTGTTTATACGGCCCGTAGAAGGCCCACTGTTTCTACGGCTCGTAGGTGCAGTGTCACTACAGTAAATATTAGCCCACGGTTATTGTGGCCTAGATTTAAAAAATAGGTTGTTGCAGCCACTAGCAAACCGCAGAAAAAGAACTGCACAGACTACAAGCAAACAAATAAACAAGACAACAAGGAAATAACTAAGCAAGCAACTTACACTAGGCTATCACGGCTATTACACATATTACAGCCACTGGGCATCAAAGTTCGCCACCAGTGCAAATATAGGGAACACAACAGCATATAAACGCCGCAGCAAAACAAGTCCAGAACTGAAACCACTTCAAAAGAGCTCAAGAAACAATATCCTGGGTACCCATAATGCTGGCAAGATGCTTAGAAAGCTTATTAACTTTCTCTTGTTTGGCGCTTAAGTCCTCCAGCGCCTGCTGTTGCACCAGAAAGTATGCATCTGAATACTGCAGGGACTTTCTCAGTCCTTCGGCTTCCTGTCACTTAACATCTGATCGATGTCTTTCAACTTGAAGTTGAGACTCAAGAAGCCGAACTTATTCCGGCAACGAGTTTGAAGAGCTGGTGCCAGCAGTGGTAGCCAGTAACTCGAACACTACATCAAGACAGGACTTTGGGGTTGTCTTAGTGTCCTCAATATAGTTTTTATCAGCTTTCTTGGAGATCAACAGGGATGTATCACTATCTTGAACATTATCTGCATTGCTTCCTTTACCATTGCATAACAGGGTACTCTTCTCCAATATTTTATCCGCATTCTAAAAGGGAAACAAACAAACACATCTCAAGTTTACAATGTAGTATATGAAACTCATTTTGGTAAACCAGTTCAGTAGTAAGGTGGACAGGATAACAGCATGAAACAAACATATATCTATGTAGTATGGTCACTGTATGGTCTATATCATTCTAGTTTATGTTGCAAAATCAAGATAGATATAGTTCGAATCATATCTATTTAAGACAAAGCACCATAGACAGAATATAAGTGTGGGAAACTACACAGCAATAACAACACTTGTAATGTGCATGGCATGAGAACATAACTTTTTATTCAATTGAAACTGAAATCAACATAGAGCAAGTTACAACAGCAAACAGCCAAACACGTTGAAGAAACAGGTTTAAAACATACCTGTTGCGCCATTGGAGTTTCAGTTGCATCCCAAATTTGAAATTGGTTGGTATCAGTAAATACAGTGATGCAAGAGCAAAGTAGTATGAACCATAGCTACGGAACCTGATCTGAGAACAATTCTTCTTCTGCTTTAAGTGTTGACTTCAGGTTCGGAGTGGTGGTCCTCGTGATTTGGGCACTGTAGTTGCCTTACTAACTGCTCGTGTTTGGGTGCTCTGTGGTGGAGACGGTGCTCTATCAACGGGAACTGGGTGTCTATCTGCTGGGGTTGGGGTTAGAAGGGGTGTAGCTGGTTCTCTGTCCAACTGGGTAGGGGTACAATCTGCATGAGTGTGGGTTATGTGTGGTGGGGCTGATTCTTGGGCAAGTACAACCGTGGTTCTATCTGCATCGACAGGTAGCACGATCTTTTCTGAAGACTGTGTTTTTACTCCCACAGATACTGCCATCACTCCCTCCAATTGAAGTGGCTGATAAACAAGAAAAGTAATTGAATGTACAGACATTGTAAGATAGACAGGTGCAATGGATAGTAGGGAAGAAAACAGGGCATGAAATAATTCACATTTATGTTGTCTAAGCAAATAGAATAGCAGGACATAATTTCACATATATGATGGCTAATAAAAAAGGATAGCATGACACAATTTCACATGTATGATGGCTAACTAAACAGGATAGAATGACATACTTCAAAATATGATGACTATGTAAACAGGATGACATGATATAACTATACGATGTGTCTATTAAAGTGGTTGGCATGCCATAAATCACAAACATGTCGTCGATGGAAACATGATGGCATGACATAATTCACGGATAGAATGACATAATTTAAAATATGATGACTATGTAAACAGGATGAGATGATATAACTATATTATGTCTTTAGAAAATGGGTTGGCATGCCATAATTCAGATACATGTTGTCTATGTAAACATCATGGCATGACATAATTCAAATATATGATTTATATACTAAGGAAGTGAACAGAGGGAAATTGCATATATGATGTGTCAACTAAGGATATGGCATTCAATATTGTGTATATGATGTAAAAAATAAGCATTGCAATACAACATATGCATTATATGAGTAATATAACCCTGCCAAGTTTGAGCATACACCTCAGGGGGATAATAGGACTGGTCATCTGCCTCTGAATCCTCCTCTGATTAGCTATCTGTAACCAGCAAGATATCTGCTTCAGCGGGTAGCATTGTCTGCTCTGAAGACCTTGTTTTCACTCCAGATTTCTCCATCACCAATTCAAATGGCTGATGCACAGGAAGAGCAGTTGAATATACAAACATTGTCTACAAAAGCAATGAGAAATACAAAAAAAGGATGGCATGATATAATTCACATATATGACACTTGCCTAAACAGCATGGCATTGCATAATTCACATACATAATGCCTTGCAACAAGATAACATTGCATAATTCACATATATAATGTCTTGCAAGAAGATGGCATTGCATAATTCAAATATATGGTAATTAGACACTAAACAGGTGGCATTCACACAAAGCATGTCTAAACTAAGCAAATGACATAGCAATGCAAGATACCATATGCACGATATGAGTAATATAACCCTATCAAGTTAGGGCATGCACCTCAGGGGGGAAATATGAATGGTCATCTGTCTCTGAATCCTCCTCTGAGGAGCTATTGGTAACCAGCAAGACATGCGCTTTGTCAGATAGCATTGTCTGCTCTAAAGACCTTGTTTCCACTCCAGATTTTTCCATGACCGTGCCGAATGGCTGATGCACAGGAAGAGTAATTGAATGTACTAAAATTGATGACAAATTTAACACATAATAAAAAAATGATGGCATGATATAAGTCACATATAAGATGACTGGCTAACCAGGGTGGCATTGCAAAATTCACATATATGATGCCTGGCTAGACAAGATGGCATTGCATGATTCACATATACGATAAAGAAACAAAACAGATGGCATTGACACAAAGCATGTCTAAACTAAGCAGATGACATCTTTAATGTATACAGTAAGCAATGCAAGTAACCATATGCATGATATTACCAACATCGGCATGCCAAGTTAGAGCGAAGACCACATGGGGTAAATAGGAGTGGTCTTCTCCTTCTGAATCCCCCTCAGAACAGTTATCTTCCTCTTGATTACGATCCAAAATGGGTGGAGGGGGGGTTGCCTTTGCACCCACAATGGAACGACGTCTGCATGAAATTTTATTGCCACGCATGGCTCGTCTCTTTTGCTCTACATGATCAGTTCCATTGTGTACAATAACTGGCATGCATAGGAATAAAACATAGTGAGATTATGTGAGGAGTGCATGCACAAATCCAGAGTGATGGTAGCAAACTGTGGATAGACCCAAAACCAATGATAGCAGGCAGATAATAGCTTTAGTTAAAAAAGTACAGATAATGGCTCCTTTAATGTTTGTTTGCACCCAACATGAAACTCATAGTAGACACCGGAGATTAACCAGATAGTACACAGGTAGTACTGATTGCTACCCCAATATGTACCCCACAACCATTTAAAAACTCAAGTTTCAGCATTAGTTTGGACCTGACTCGGAGTCTAATAGGTGAATACGACGATAATGTAGCATGTCATCATATTAAGCGACGCATAACGTAAGCAGACACGGAAGAGTGCAACCTCTCTTGCGGACCCGTGTAGTCCTCAAGGTCATTTGCTCAATTGATGATGGTAATGCAGTTGTCGTGGCTGCCGGCGGCGGGGAAGAAGATCTGAGGCGGCGAAAGACAGTCTGGAGAGTGGATCCCTGCTGTGGTGAACCCTTCTGTCATTGGAGCAGCTGAGCTGGGGTGGAACGCAGCACCGCAGGAGCAGGACAAACCACACAAGGTTTTCTTTGACACATATCTGTAACAGAAGTAATTGAGTAAGGGCTTGTTTGAATTTGAGGATTCTAACAATGCAGGGATAGGAAATAGACAGGAATAGGATAGGAATGCACGTGCAAAACAGAGAATTTAAAAACACAGGATTTCTGCCAATCTGGGTGTTTGATTCACAATAATTGGAAGATCACAGGATGCAAAAAAGCATGGTGAGATTAAGTCAAACCACAAGAAAATGTACGGTTATAATGCTATTATGCTACTATCTCTTAGTCTTGTGCTTGATGAATAGGAATATGAAAAGGAGGAGAAGTGGAAATTATAATTCCTACGGTTTTTCTTTCAAGGAGACACTAAAGGAACAAATCCTACAGTTTTCCTTTGCTCCATTCCTTTGCACCAAATTCATGAAAAGTAGTACCATAGGAAACTTTCCAATTCCTATGTTCTTCATTCACTTTTCCTTTCAAGCACTAGCGATTCTAGTAGGCAGGCTTGAGCAAGAAAAATCCTACACTAAAAAATGTTTTTGTGCTACTTCTATTACTTTGGACCCAGGCCACTGCCATACTAGCTCAAGTCCCAAGCCCATCGACAGATGCACAGCTCAAACGCACAGAGATAAATAATGATGGCGTTCAAGAGAGTCCATCACGGATAGCTAAGTTGTCTGGTACCTCACTGCTTGTCATATAGTAGGATAAAATAATCGTATTTCCCGTTACTACGAGTGCTCAGTGGATAATATATATAACATGTTGAGTAAAAAAGAGATGCAACAAGTGTACAACCTCTTTGGCGAAGCCATGTCGATCTCAGCGTGATTGGGTTGGCCGGTGAGGATGCTCCGGCTGACTTTGCTGTCGGAGGAGGGGAAGAAGATCTTAGGCGTCTGGAGATGGAGCCCGTGGTACTACTCCGCTGCGATGGAGGGTTTCGTCGTTGGAGCAGCTCCAGTGAGTTGTTTGACGCCGAGGCTGAAGCAGGACAAGAGAGACAATGAACAACGTTAACATGAGTGGAATTCTAATAGCTTCTCCAATACATGACTGTCAGGACCCCGACTCGATGTCACATCGATCTAGCTTGTAACACCTCATATCACTTTGCGGCCTCACGCACGGTATCCCCACGGGTGTCGCCTTACCTTTTCCCGGGACCGTTTGCGCCTTTTGGCTCACGGATATGATAGTGTCGCTAGCATCCATATGATAAGGAGCCCGGGCTGACATGACTAGTTGTAAACCCAAAGTGGCACAGACTTACAGGGACAGGCATCCATGACCCAGCTTCGAACGTGTCGGTCATCAGCAAGTGGGTCCGGGCTGTAGCACTGGGCTAGCAGGACTCCGGTAAACCGGGCTGTAGCGGGCTAACAGGACTCCGGTACTCAATGCGTGACATTTCCCCGAGGGGACAGACACAGGAACGAAGAAGGACACATGCCGGCCAGCCTAAGTGTTCCAGAGCAGTAGCAAGCTACCATGGCTCAGCGGCAACACTAGGAGACATTTCCCGGTAAGAGAGGCTACTAAAGATAAACAACTAGATAGTCAGATCCCACACATACCAAGCATTTCAATAACATACACACAATATGCTCGATATGTGCAAATACAACATGGCATCACAACATGACTCTACGACACAAGTACTTTATTTAAGGCTCAGAGAGCCATACATAACATACACATAGGTACACGACCCAGCATTCAAGTCATACAGTCATACAAACCAGCAGCGGAAGTAGCTTGTCTGGGTACAGACAACTAGTAAAATAAAAGAGGCTTGGAAAGCCTAGCTATACTACGTGGTCCTTCACAAGCTCAGGATCACCACCTGGGCCTTAGCCTACTCATTGATGTCAACGTCTACGAAGAACCCATCAGAAGGGGTTGCAGCGTCTTCTGTAAAAATGTAAATTATAGCAACATGAGTACAAAGGTACTCAGCAAGACTTACATCAGATCCTACATACATGCACATTATCAAGAAGGGTTGGTGGAGTTGTTGCAGCAAGCCAGCTTTGACTCTTGGCTAGGCTATCCTACGAGACTTCAACTTGAAATGGTTTTGCGCACACGAGTCCACTACTCACCACTTCAATACACTACCGAGGATCCACCTCCGTCTTCCTACGGAAGAGCCATCCTCGGCACTCACACTTATCCTGAGGCTTTTAGTAGTTTCCATTTACTTGTCTATGAACTGTATAGGCAACCAAGTAGTCCTTTACCGCGGACGCGGCTATTCGAATAGATCATGATAACCCTGCAGGGGTGTACTTCTTCATACACGCTCTCACCACTTACCGTCGTTTACACGACATGTACTCGGCAACCTTCAAGCGGAAGCCCAACGTGGGTGTCGGCCACGACCTACCTAATCACCTAAGTCTCCAATCCAGGTTTATCGCCTATCCAGGTTCCATCCGCAGGGAGTCCGGCCGAGGTTTCCCATACGGCCCCGAACGATGTGTACAGGGGTCCGTGACACCTAACGGGTGCCCGGTATCCCCGGCCACGTACCTACCGCATCACAGCCCACCCCTACGGTCAGCACTGTCCACGGCCTCCAGTAGGCTACAAACACCAGAAACTACTTGCAACTCCTGGACGGAGAACTAGGGTGAATAAGAAGCCGAGAGGGTCCATTGGTTTCGGGCCCAATGCATGGTAGTAGCTGATTCTTAAATCACACATACAGATCTCAGTGCTTAAGGTCGGCTTCAATTAAACAACCCACCATGTACTCCTACATGGCCTCTCATCGATACCTGTACCAAATCGTGTTCACCACACCACTCTCATTACCGACATAATCATTTCACTCTAGCCCATCACCCAGATGAACCAGACCTGACACAACTCTAAGCATAGCAGGCATAGCAAGGTAGGAACAACACATACATATGGCTCAATCAACTCCTACACATGCTAGTGGGTTTCATCTAGTTACTGTGGCAATGACAGGTCATGCAGAGGAAGTGGGTTCAACTATCGTAGCACACAGCAGTTTGAAACGCGTTGTCTTAATGCAGTAAAAGAGAGCAGGAGCGAGAACATGGGATTGTATCGATATGATCAAATTGTTGGTTGCTTGCCTGATGGTTCGATGCACTGATACGGTTCTTCGTTAGGGTAATCACGGTACTCCTCGGAGGCAGAACCTGCCGCAAAGAACACCGATACACAACCATCACCAAACAATGTGCAACAGTATGATGCATGCATGAAACATGGCAATATGAGTGTGTTGGGCTAATGAACTAAGACCAGAAGGGTTTGAACCAATTTGAATCAAAGATTCAAATTTCAAACTCAAACATGGCCCTTTAAAGTGTTTTTCCTTGTTCTGCATTAAACATCAAGTTAACTTGTTTAATCATGCTTGAAAATAGTACAGATGGATAGATTGAATTTTTCTGATCATTTTTCATATATAATTTGTCTGATTTGGAGTTACAGAATAAAAGTTATGAACTTTTGAAGTTTAAACTATATTCTGGAATTTCCTATATTAGATTAAATCCAGAAAATCAATTACTGCGTCAGCCTGACGTCAGTGTGACATCAGCAGGTCAACGGGACACGTCCGGGTCAAACCTGACAGTGGGTCCCGCGTGTCAGTGTGATTAATTAAACTAAAATTATTTTAAACTAATCCTAATTAGTTAACAGGGCTGGGCCCCACCTGTCATCGACTCAGGAGAGTCAACCAGGGCCCACCCGTGGTCAAACCCGGGTCGGCTGCACCGGCGTTTAGCCGCCGGCGAGCCCGACGCGGCGGCGGAAGTGATTTTTGCCGTTCCGGCAACCAAACGAGCCGCGGAGGCCACCGGAGAGGAGCTGAGGTCGAGCCGCAGCTCTTGGTGGAGTCCGTTGGGGTCGGGGTGGCCGGAGTTGGCGCCGGCGACGACTTTGGCGGCCACCGGAGTTCGGCCGAAGTCGAACTTGACGCAAGAGGGGTCGGTGAGGTGCGGGGAGTAGCTAGTTAGGTGCTACGTGACGCGGTGAGCATGATGGACACCGTGGAGTGGCCGGAGGGTGACCGGGAGCACGTCGACGACGAGCTCCGCGGCGGTGGGTGCGGTTGAGCTCCGGGAGGTCGCTACATGGCTCGGGAGCAAGAAAGAAGGGAGGGGAAGATGGCTAAGCTCACGGGGAGTTCGACGAAGCCCTTGGTGCGGCCGGGGACGGACCGGAGCGACGACGGCGTTGAAGGGATCTCCGGCGACGGCGGTTAGGTCGAGGTCGATGCAGTGGGCTCGGGCCTTGCGAGCGCTCGGGGCTCGGCTTGCTCGAAGGAGAGGAGGGTAGCGGAGCTCCTGGACACGGCGGCACGGCGTGGGGTCGACGGAGGGCGTGGCTACGGCGAGGGGGTGGCGGCGATGGCGTCGGCCATGGCGGGGGGAGCGTGAGAGAGAGGGTTTGGGGGAGAATGGAGGTGTCCTGCGGGTTCACGGCGCTGCGTGGAGCTCATCCATCCAGCCCCGAGGCGAGGAGGTGGAGCAGGGCGGCAGCCAGCTACGTGGCGCGCGCTGCGGTCACCGTCGAGCACCTGCCTGCCTGCCTGGCCGGCAAGCAGCTCGCTGGAGCGGCGCTGGGCTGGGCCGGCAGGTAGGCCGGGTGCTGGGCGCCAGGTAAGGTTTTTCTATTTTTCTCTGTTTTCTGTTTTTTTAATACTTTTGCAACTTTGTTGATTTATTAAAAATACTTAGGCAACTCCTAAAATCACCAAACTACTCCTGGTCCATAGTTGGATTATTTCCAACATGAAACATTTTAGTTTGGAGATATTTGGGCATCTGAATATTTTATATAATTTTAAATGCCCAAATTCAAATATCTATGATTTAATTCAAAGACCCTAGGATGACCTAGGAAAATGTGCATCACTTTTGGCAGAGGTTCTGAACCAAGACAAAAATGATGGGCATTTTAGAAGGGCATTTCAGGTTCATTGAAAAAGTTTTTAGTAAACCCTAGTTTGTTTCAGAGGGGGCTGGGGGTTCTGTCATCCCCATTTCAGGTTTCTGATGAAAGAATAAACATGATGCAACACTCTAATGCATGACTAGCTAGGGTGTGACAACTCACCCCCACTCAAAAGAATCTCGTCCCGAGATTTGGGTTCCTCCGGAAAGAGGGCGGGGTACTCGAGTCGAAGACGATCCTCCCTTTCCCAAGTTGCTTCATCCTCAGAATGGTGCGACCATTGAACTTTGAGAAACTTGATATTATGACGTCGAGTGGTACGCTCGGCCTGATCGAGGATACGAATGGGGTACTCTCGATATGTAAGATTATCTTGGAGATCAAGCGTTTCGTGGTCCACTCCATGGATAGGATCCGAGAAGCAACGCCTGAGTTGAGAAACGTGGAAGACATCGTGGACTCTGGAGAGATGCGGAGGTAGTTCCAACTGGTAGGCAACTTCTCCTCGTTTAGCGAGAATGCGAAAAGGTCCAATGTAACAAGGAGCTAATTTGCCTTTGATACCGAAACGATGGGTTCCCTTCAGAGGGGTAACCCGAAGGTAAGCCTTCTCGTCAACCTCGAAAGTCATAGCCTTATGTTTTCAGTCATATTGACTCTTCTGGCGAGATTGGGCTGTTTTCAACTTTTCACGAACGATGCGAACTTGCTCTTCTGCTTCCTGAATCATATCCGGGCCAAAGAATTGTCTTTCCCCGGTTTTTGACCAGTTAAGGGGTGTTCGACACCGTCGTCCATAGAGAACTTCAAAAGGGGCTTTACCCAAGCTAGATTGATAGCTGTTGTTGTAAGCAAATTCGGCAAATGGAAGGCATTTCTCCCACTCCATTCCGAATGAGATAACAGAGGCTCGAAGCATGTCTTCTAGAATCTGGTTGACGCGTTCCACTTGACCACTCGACTGAGGGTGGAAAGCGGTGCTAAAAGAAAGGCGAGTTCCCATAGCATTTTGGAAACTTTCCCAAAATCGAGAGGTGAAAAGACTTCCTAGATCCGAGTTAATTTCCAAAGGAACACCATGGAGAGACACGATTCGGGAGATGTATAAGTCTGCCAACTGACTAGCGGTCATACTCTCACGAACAGGTAAGAAATGGGCTACCTTCGAAAGACGATCGACCACGACGAAGATAGCATTATTCCCTTTCTTGGTCCTGGGTAAACCGGTAATGAAATCCATACCAATTTTATCCCATTTCCATTCAGGAATAGCTAGGGGTTGAAGGGTGCCAGCAGGCCGTTGATGCTCTGCTTTTACACGACGGCAGACCTCGCAATTAGCAATATACTGAGCAATTTCTCTCTTCATTCTAGTCCACCAGAACCTCTGGCGTAGGTCCTGATACATCTTAGTACTACCGGGATGAATGGTGAGAGGAGATTCATGAGCTTCCTTAAGGATCAATCGTCTCAGGTTTCGCACCTTGGGAACCACTAGTCGATTCCCGAAGTATACGACCCCTTGATTATCAATGGAGAAACAATTTGCAACTCCTTTCTTGGTGTTTCTCTTGATGCGGGAAATTCCCGGATCTACCTTCTGTGCTTTGATGATCTGATCCGTAAGGGTAGGTTTTGCCACCAAGGTGGAAAGAAAACCTTGAGGAACAATGTGAAGGTTAAGCTTCCGAAATTCCTCATGGAGAAGCGGTTGACTTTGTTGTAACATCAGGTTGTTACAATAAGATTTACGACTTAGAGCATCAGCCATGACGTTGGCTTTCCCTGGGGTGTAAGTTATTCCTAAGTCGAAATCTGTGATCAACTCAACCCAACGTCTTTGCCTGAGATTCAAATCCGGTTGGGTGAAGATGTACTTCAGACTTTGGTGATCAGTGAATATTTCGCAACGATTACCAAGAAGGTAATGTAGCCAGGTTTTAAGTGCATAGACTACGGCTGCAAGCTCTAGATCATGAGTAGGATAATTCTCCTCATGTGGGTGCAATTGCCGTGAAGCGTAAGCAATTACGTGTCGATCTTGCATGGGAATGCAACCTAGTCCTTGTCGCGAGGCGTCGCAGTAGATAACAAAGTCCTTAGAGAAATCTGGCGGTACCAATACGGGAGCAGATGTCAGGCATCTTTTCAGTTCCTGAAAGCTGTGCTCACATTGTGGAGTCCACTCGAACTTTTTATCTTTCTTGAGGAGTTCGGTTAGAGGTTTAGCAACTTTGGAGAAATTTTCGACAAAGCGACGGCAATAGCTCGCTAAGCCTAGAAAACTCTGAACTTGCTTGACCGATTCAGGTGGAGTCCAATTAAGGACGGCTTGAACTCGCTCAGGGTTAACAGCAATACCTTTACCAGATATTACATGACCCAGATAGGTCACTTCTGACAACCAAAATTCACATTTAGAGAATTTGGCATAAAGACGATGCTCTCGAAGTTTCTTCAGCAGTAGCCTTAGATGTTCGGCATGTTCTTCCTCGCTCTTGGAGTAGATGAGTATATCATCGAGGTAAACCACGACGAATTTATCCAAATACTCCATGAAGATTGAGTTCATTAACCGAGAAAAGGTGGCTGGAGCATTGGTTAAACCGAAGGACATGACGGTGTACTCGTATTGGCCATAACGAGTAACAAAGGCCGTTTTAGGAATGTCCCCGTTCCTGATTTTGATTTGATGGTAGCCCAACCTCAAATCCATTTTGGAGAAGACTGAGGATCCAGCGAGCTGATCATACAGGTCGTTGATCCTGGGGAGCAGATATTTGTTCTTGATTGTGACCAAATTGACAGGTCGATAATCTACAACCATCCGGTCCGTACCATCCTTCTTCTTGACGAAGAGGACGGGGCAAGCCCACGGAGATGAACTAGGTTGGATGAAACCCTTTTTCAAGGACTCATCGAGTTGTTTTCTTAAGCTCGGCTAGTTCTAGTGGTGCCATCTTATAGGGTCTTCTAGCAATCGGGACGGTTCCTGGAATAAGGTCTATTACGAACTCAACATCCCTGTCAGGTGGAACACCTGGCGATTCCTCTGGGAAGACATCCGGGAAGTGACGGACTACCGGAACGTCCTCAAGGTCTGGCAAAGGGCTGGCGTTAAGAGAATATAACTGTCGCTTGGCTATTCGGGTCAAGACATTGACTATCTTTCCCGAAGGATGGGTGAGTTGAACAGTCCTAGAGAAGCAATCAATTTTGGCATGATGAGCTGACATCCAGTCCATACCCAAAATGATATTAATATCTGAAAATTTGAGAGCTATCAAAGATGCAAGGAAAACAAGTCTGTCGACTTGGATTTCATTTCCATAACTTACCCTGGAGGTTTGCCATCTAGAACCGGGAGTAGAAATTTCCATAGTGGATGGCATGTCACAGAATGCGGTGTTATGCAAACGAGCATAGTTCTCGGATATAAATGAATGAGATGCTCCTGTATCGAAAAGAACAGATGCCGGGTGGCAATTAACAAGGAGCGTACCGAGAACGACGTTGGGATCCTCTTGAGCTTCTTCGGCAGAGATACAGTTGACATGGCCACGTGTAGCGGTGGCCGGCTTGGCGTGGAACACTTTCCCTGTCGGCTTGCCACGGCCAACAGCTTTAGCAGGTTGGTTGGGGTTGGTCTGGGGACACTCACGCATATAGTGGCCAGATTCCCCACACTTGAAACAAGTCACGGAACTGGTACGTGGAGGAGCACTGTTGGTTGGACCACCATAGGACTTGGCTGGTGCAGACTGTTGAACGGGGCGAGGCGCCTGGAAGGATGGCCTCGGTGTGAACCTGGGTGGCAGGGCAGTGTTGGGCACCCACACGCGGCGCTTCTGAGGGACAGCACCGAATGAGGAACCCACGTCATGGCCATGCTTGCGTGTTGCGTCATAATCAGTCTGACCAGTCTCAGCACTGATGGCCTTGTTAACAAGCTTCTGAAAAGATGTGCACTCATGCAGACGGAGGTCGCGGCGAAGCTCAGGACTAAGCCCCTTACGGAACCTTGCTTGCTTCTTGGCATCAGTAGAAACTTCCTCAGTGGCATATCGTGCGAGGTTACCGAACTCCCTGCTGTAAGCATCCACAGAGAGTCGGCCTTGGGTGAAACTGCAAAATTCCTCACGTTTACGGTCCATGAGACCCTCCGGAATGTGATGTTCACGGAAAGCCTCGCTGAATTCAGCCCAAGTAGTAACATGGCCCGCTGGGCGCATAGCTCCATAATTTTCCCACCATAGACTGGCGGGGCCTTCAAGATGATATGCAGCAAAGGTGACCTTGTCAGTCTCAGCTACTAGCGCAGAGCGCAGTTTGTGAGAAATACTGCGAAGCCAGTCATCAGCGTCGAGAGGCTCGACGGAGTGGTGGAACATGGGTGGATGTAACTTGATGAAATCACTGAGTGACACCAAGTTATTTCCCTGATGGTGTGCGGTGTTCTGCTCAATACGCTCCAACAAGCGGTTGGTCTCCCGCTTGTTTCTCTCAGCTTCCAGCATAACCTCGGCTAGGGAAGGAGGATGAGGCAGATTTGCATTCCTGACTTCACTGCCTTCGGCCGGCTCTTGAGGAGCGGGGTTATTGTGCGTGTTGACCATCCTAGGTAAACAAGACAATAATTTAGTCAGAATGATAAGATTCCGACATAGAATACCGAATGTAAGGAGTAACTCGGAATGCAAGATGATCATCCGTATGACATGGTAGATACAGAAACTGCTTCTTTATTCCATCGTCATACACACCATACAAGGTTTAGTACAAGACCAAACAAGGTACTATTACGGTGAAAAGAGGATTACATCTCATCGGAGGCAACCCAAGCTCCTATACATTATTTTTCTACACCTCCGGAAGGCGGTACAAACTAGGTCATATCCCATGAGTCACGCAGGACGATAGATGACACAGCTAGTACGAACTAGTGATACTACCACTAACTCAGACCGGTCCGTAGTAGTTCTCGTAGAAGTCACCTCCATAGCCTGGAAGCTCAACATGATCATCCGGGAACAGACGATCCCGCGGAGCTTGAGGACCACAGGGGCTAGGATGAGGTCTTGGACCAACAGACGGTGGCCTGCGGGGACCACGAGGTGGGGTGATGCCTCCTACATCACGCCAACCCATCACGTCTGGCAGAGCAGATCTCACAGGATAGAGATCGCGCATATCCGAATATCCAGCTTGCACCGCCGGTGCAAACCGAGTCAACGTGGCCCAATGGTCAGCACGGGTATTGAAGAGCTCTAGCCTCAAGGCCCGATTTTCATGGTCCTTACCCTCGAGCATCTCAGCAGTGGTGCGAGTCCGTGAATCCTCCTGAGTGGGGTCAGCATAGATAGCCTGGAGATACCCTTGTGCTCCCGGAAGTGATCCTGGCATATACCGGAAATCAGAGTCCCGAAATAGGCCAGACCTAACTCGCATGATGGTCATCATAGAGTAGGCGGCGTCCTGCACAGCCATCTCAATAGTAACCCCGAGTCCATAGGAGCAGTGAAGGGGCTCGGTGGATCCAGGATAAGATGGAAATATCCTGACGGTGCAGAGATACTGGCTTTGATTAAAGTCCCGAAATTGCTCTTCGACCGTGTACTCAGGATACCAACGGTATCCAGCCTCAGTCATTACCCTGACCAACATGGCAGTATGGCCGGGTACATCTAGGCATCGAGTCAGGCGAACCACTTGATTGAGGTCGCGAGTGGCCATCTGAAAGCACAACCATAATGCAAAGGCATTAGAATTTCTAGCAAAATTTCGGCAGCATAACGGCTGTAAATGCTCAAGAAGGATTTTGAGACATTTGACAAAAGATTTCATACACACTCAACAACATCATATCAAGTTCTGGGTCCATCCTAGCAACATAATGTGGCAGTAGAACTGAACTAGGCTTGTATCCATCCAACCTATAAGGTACTACTGATTAGTAACACGTGAACCTGATAGAGAGAAAGATCCTAATTCCTTAACCCCCGGTGGAAGAATAGACTGACTCAGATCAGAATGTCATAAGATAAAGGAGTAAAAATAGCCTTACGTTCCAACCCACAAACAATTCCCCTACATATAACTAAAGAATTTCTAGACTCAACATTGACCAGTTTGGCTTGGAGAACCTACAGGCAGTCCGGCTCTGATGCCAATGCTGTCAGGACCCCGACTCGATGTCACATCGATCTAGCTTGTAACACCTCATATCACTTTGCGGCCTCACGCACGGTATCCCCACGGGTGTCGCCTTACCTTTTCCCGGGACCGTTTGCGCCTTTTGGCTCATGGATATGATAGTGTCGCTAGCATCCATATGATAAGGCGCCCGGGCTGACATGACTAGTTGTAAACCCAAAGTGGCACAGACTTACAGGGACAGGCATCCATGACCCAGCTTCGAACGTGTCGGTCATCAGCAAGTGGGTCCGGGCTGTAGCACTGGGCTAGCAGGACTTCGGTAAACCGGGCTGTAGCGGGCTAACAGGACTCCGGTACTCAATGCGTGACGTTTCCCCGAGGGGACAGGCACAGGAACGAAGAAGGACACATGCCGGCCAGCCTAAGTGTTCCAGAGCAGTAGCAAGCTACCATGGCTCAGCGGTAACACTAGGAGACATTTCCCGGTAAGAGAGGCTACTAAAGATAAACAACTAGATAGTCAGATCCCACACATACCAAGCATTTCAATAACATACACACAATATGCTCGATATGTGCAAATACAACATGGCATCACAACATGACTCTACGACACAAGTACTTTATTTAAGGCTCAGAGAGCCATACATAACATACACATAGGTACGGGTCACACGACCCAGCATTCAAGTCATACAGTCATACAAACCAGCAGCGGAAGTAGCTTATCTGGGTACAGACAACTAGTAAAATAAAAGAGGCTTGGAAAGCCTAGCTATACTACGTGGTCCTTCACAAGCTCAGGATCACCACCTGGGCCTTAGCCTACTCATTGATGTCAACGTCTACGAAGAACCCATCAGAAGGGGTTGCAGCATCTTCTGTAAAAATGTAAATTATAGCAACATGAGTACAAAGGTACTCAGCAAGACTTACATCAGATCCTACATACATGCACATTATCAAGAAGGGTTGGTGGAGTTGTTGCAGCAAGCCAGCTTTGACTCTTGGCTAGGCTATCCTACGAGACTTCAACTTGAAATGGTTTTGCGCACACGAGTCCACTACTCACCACTTCAATACACTACCGAGGATCCACCTCCGTCTTCCTACGGAAGAGCCATCCTCGGCACTCACACCTATCCTGAGGCTTTTAGTAGTTTCCATTTACTTGTCTATGAACTGTATAGGCAACCAAGTAGTCCTTTACCGCGGACGCGGCTATTCGAATAGATCATGATAACCCTGCAGGGGTGTACTTCTTCATACACGCTCTCACCACTTACCGTCGTTTACACGACATGTACTCGGCAACCTTCAAGCGGAAGCCCAACGTGGGTGTCGGCCACGACCTACCTAATCACCAAAGTCTCCAATCCAGGTTTATCGCCTATCCAGGTTCCATCCGCAGGGAGTCCGGCCGAGGTTTCCCATACGGCCCCGAACGATGTGTATAGGGGTCCGTGACACCTAACGGGTGCCCGGTATCCCCGGCCACGTACCTACCGCATCACAGCCCACCCCTACGGTCAGCGCTGTCCACGGCCTCCAGTAGGCTACAAACACCAGAAACTACTTGCAACTCCTGGACGGAGAACTAGGGTGAATAAGAAGCCAAGAGGGTCCATTGGTTTCGGGCCCAATGCATGGTAGTAGCTGATTCTTAAATCACACATACAGATCTCAGTGCTTAAGGTCGGCTTCAATGAAACAACCCACCATGTACTCCTACATGGCCTCTCATCGATACCTTTACCAAATCGTGTTCACCACACCACTCTCATTACCGACATAATCATTTCACTCTAGCCCATCACCCAGATGAACCAGACCTGACACGACTCTAAGCATAGCAGGCATAGCAAGGTAGGAACAACACATACATATGGCTCAATCAACTCCTACACATGCTAGTGGGTTTCATCTAGTTACTGTGGCAATGACTGGTCATGTAGAGGAAGTGGGTTCAACTACCGTAGCACACAGCAGTTTGAAACGCGTTGTCTTAATGCAGTAAAAGAGAGCAGGAGCGAGAACATGGGATTGTATCGATATGATCAAATGGTTGGTTGCTTGCCTGATGGTTCGATGCACTGATACGGTTCTTCGTTAGGGTAATCACGGTACTCCTCGGAGGCAGAACCTGCCGCAAAGAACACCGATACACAACCATCACCAAACAATGTGCAACAATATGATGCATGCATGAAACATGGCAATATGAGTGTGTTGGGCTAATGCAACTAAGACCAGAAGGGTTTGAACCAATTTGAATCAAAGATTCAAATTTCAAACTCAAACATGGCCCTTTAAAGTGTTTTTCCTTGTTCTGCATTAAACATCAAGTTAACTTGTTTAATCATGCATGAAAATAGTACAGATGGATAGATTGAATTTTTCTGATCATTTTTCATATATAATTTGTCTGATTTGGAGTTACAGAATAAAAGTTATGAATTTTTGAAGTTTAAACTATATTCTGGAATTTCCTATATTAGATTAAATCCAGAAAATCAATTACTGCGTCAGCCTGACGTCAGTGTGACATCAGCAGGTCAACGGGACACGTCCGGGTCAAACTTGATAGTGGGTCCCGCGTGTCAGTGTGATTAATTAAACTAAAATTAATTTAAACTAATCCTAACAGGGCTGGGCCCCACCTGTCATCGACTCAGGAGAGTCAACCAGGGCCCACCCGTGGTCAAACACGGGTCGGCTGCACCGGCGTTTAGCCGCCGGCGAGCCCGACACGGCGGCGGAAGTGATTTTTGCCGTTCCGGCAACCAAACGAGCCGCGGAGGCCACCGGAGAGGAGCTGAGGTCGAGCCGCAGCTCTTGGTGGAGTCCGTTGGGGTCGGGGTGGCCGGAGTTGGCGCCGGCGACGACTTTGGCGGCCACCGGAGTTCGGCCGAAGTCGAACTTGACGCAAGAGGGGTCGGTGAGCTGCAGGGAGTAGCTAGTTAGGTGCTACGTGACGCGGTGAGCATGATGGACACCATGGAGTGGCCGGAGGGTGACCGGGAGCACGTCGACGACGAGCTCCGCGGCGGTGGGTGCGGTTAAGCTCTGGGAGGTCGCTACACGGCTCGGGAGCAAGAAAGAAGGGACGGGAAGATGGCTAAGCTCACGGGGAGTTCGACGAAGCCCTTGGTGCGGCCGGGGACGGACCGGAGCGACGACGGCGTTGAAGGGGATCTCCGGCGACGGCGGTTCGGTCGAGGTCAATGCAGTGGGCTCGGGCCTTGCGAGCGCTCGGGGCTCGGCTTGCTCGAAGGAGAGGAGGGTAGCGGAGCTCTTGGACACGGCGGCACGGCGTGGGGTCGACGGAGGGCGTGGCTACGGCGAGGGGGTGGCGGCGATGGCGTCGGCCATGGCGGGGGGAGCGCGAGAGAGAGGGGTTGGGGGAGAATGGAGGTGTCCTGCGGGTTCACGGCGCTGCGTGGAGCTCATCCATCCAGCCCCGAGGCGAGGAGGTGGAGCAGGGCGGCAGCCAGCTGCGTGGCGCGCGCTGCGGTCGCCGTCGGGCACCTGCCTGCCTGCCTGGCCGGCAAGCAGCTCGCTGGAGCGGTGCTGGGCTGGGCCGGCAGGTGGGCCGGGTGCTGGGCGCCAGGTAAGGTTTTTCTATTTTTCTTTGTTTTCTGTTTTTTTAATACTTCTGCAACTTTGTTGATTTATTAAAAATACTTAGGCAACTCCTAAAATCACCAAACTACTCCTGGTCCATAGTTGGATTATTTCCAACATGAAACATTTTAGTTTGGAGATATTTGGGCATCTGAATATTTTATATAATTTTAAATGCCCAAATTCAAATATCTATGATTTAATTCAAAGACCCTAGGATGACCTAGGGAAATGTGCATCACTTTTGGCAGAGGTTCTGAACCAAGACAAAAATGGTGGGCATTTTAGAAGGGCATTTCAGGTTCATTGAAAAAGTTTTTAGTAAACCCTAGTTGGTTTTAGAGGGGGCTGGGGGTTCTGTCATCCCCATTTCAGGTTTCTGATGAAAGAATAAACATGATGCAACACTCTAATGCATGACTAGCTAGGGTGTGACAATGACGTAAAATACATAACCACAAAGTGCTAGATGTAAAATACATCAGCCGCTCATCTCTGAACTTAACAGTCGAAACAGAACTTAACTGTCGAAACTGAACCTAACTGTCGAAACTGAATTTTGCTGTCGAAACTGAATTTTGTTGTTGAAACTCAACGCACTAGCAAGGTGAGGCTACACGTCGGTCGACTGACTTTTTCATCTCTGGTCAGTCGATTTTGCAGTCGTTGGATACGAAATCAAGGGCCTACGGTTCATCTGCAACCTCCACCCCCCTGAGCCGCCAGTCACCACCGGCCAAACAGCAGCCCCCCTCCGCCCGCGGCCGATGGTGCACCGCCCCGCCCACCCCGAAAACACTCCCCACCGCTGGTCCGCCGCCGCCCCGACCATCCCTCTAGGCCCCCCTGTGCTGAGCATTTTCTCCGGCGATGCCCACGCCAACGCCCCGCCACCGCTGGTGACCACCGCCCCCATCCTGAACCCTAAGATAGATAGTGGGGTACCACTCCGGCGAGCCCCCCTCCCCGCTGCGGCTGGTTCTTCCTTCATCCCGGCGAGCCCACCCCTTGGAAATCAACTGACCCAAAAGTCGATTCAGTCGACTAAAGTGTAGCCAAATCGGAGCATCATCGCAAGCAAGAGCAAGAGCGAGAGCAGCAGCGCGAGAAAGAGCAATAGCAAGAGCAGACCAGGTAGGGGACCGAGAGCAAGAGCAGAGCAGCAGCGCGAGCGAGAGCTAAAGCAGCAGCAGCTCCTACTGATGTGGACGTCTCCGCCGAGGGAGCGATGTCGTGGAGGAAGTGGCCAGCGATGCCATCATGGATGGAGCCGCGTAGTGTTGGCTCGGGACCGAGCGTCGGCAGCACCGTGAGATCGAATCAAGAAGAAAATGTGGCGATTAGTGTACAACCTCTTTGGTGGCGCCGATTAGGCCGCAACTTCATCCGAGGAAACGGTGATGATGATGCTCTTCCGGTGGTGCAGGTGAAGATGGTGGTGTGGGAATGTAGGTGGCGCGAAAGAGGAGGGGAACGTCGGGGCAGCTCCTTGGAGGTGGAGGACAGGGTGGCTGAACCGGCGGGACGATGAGATCGACGACGGATCCTTATCCGGTACGGTGGATGAGGGATGTCAAGGTGTTGCTGTGGACGATGTTGTCGCAGAAGAAGCTCCGACTGGGTGGCGGACGGAGCAGGGTGTGGGGTTTCTTCGTAGGTTTTCGCGGCCTCGGTGTACGAATGGGTGGGCGGATGGGATGGCATTGGGGAACCATGGCTTAGATACGCGCTTGTCCAAAATGTGGGGTAAGTTATGAAAGTACCCCCCCACCAATTTGCGGCGGTTCTTTCAGTTCAGGGGTACCACGGGCATCTCGCGTGTCGGGATTCACAGGAGGTGGGAGTTTTCGCGCGCGTTGTAATTTCGGAATAGCAAGGCGCGGGTTGAGATGGAGGGAGTTGTCGGAGCACAACGAGACAAAGATGTATCTTAAATATTTCGGGCTAACAAGGCGCGGGTTGAAGAGGCTGGAGTTTCGCAGCACGATAGACAAAGACGCTAGCTTCAATTTTCGGCATAACAAGGCGCGGCTTGAAATTTCGGAAGAACAAGCTTAACTTGTACCAAACAAAAGATAATTTGCACCTCAACACGCACAACACACACACAAACACCATTTAGACTAGAGTAAGGTACACGTGCATTGCACGCATGAGATTTGGCAACCAAATTATGAATAAATACCACATTATAGCATGCAAGCTTTGAGTCATATATGCATGATGTAGATGTTCGTTTAATTCTTATAGTTCATTTCATTCAAAATCATCTAGTTTTTATAAGAAAGCTAATCTATTTTAAGATTTATGGAATTGTGCGTTGTAAGACATAAAGTAAAAACAAATAATGGCAAATCATGTAGAAAAACATTGGGCAATTCTGATATGGAAGATTCTAGAAAAAATAAGAAGTGCTTGTGTTTTGATGTTTGTGCATTATGCTTAAGTTCAACCATGGAGTCTTCTAGATTATACATGTGGCGAAATCTGGTGTAATCTAGATGATATCCAACGGCCAATAGTGCTCAAATTTGCCATCTTTGGACCTTCGGATTCGCCTCATCCAACGACCATCTTTCAAAGTTAAAGTTAGTCGCTCACAATAGAAAAAAATATAATATAATATACATATATAGGGATATAGATATAGATATGTGATGCGAAAGCCGCCCATCATCTCCTATTACATGCATGGATGCGACATGGGAAAATGATGTCTGCCATCGGTATCTCAAATTAAAATCATTCTGACCTTGTTCAATGTGTATACATTGCAACATGCTCGTTTCCAAAGCACACCGCGCAGATCTCTGTTATATTCATGCATGCATGGGTTTCAAACATCAGGATCTCTTATTCAAATATTTGAATTCAACTTTACATTGATTATGACCTCACTTTTTCTTTTACACCCACACAGTAGTCTTCTCTTTATAATTGTACCACTAACTTTCTCTCGTGCATGCATGCACACACACTACCATTCGGCATTATCTATCGCACACATGCAATCTTTTTCTCCAGGTCGGTCTCCATGAAGGCACACACCCACACACATCCCCCTCTCCCTCATACCGGGCATTCTTTATCTCTCATGCGTGCATGCGCAACGATCGATGTTCCTCTATGTATGTGTGTATATAGCTAGGAGGGTGCTTGGATCCAAGGGACTATTTTTAGTCTGACTAAAAATTGTCTCTTTTAGAGGCTAAATTCCAAGCACCCCTGACTAAAGAGAGGCTAGGACTAGTCTTGAGGCTAAAAAAATTTAGTCATATGAAACCTACTAAAATATGTATTAGCCCTCTCTCTCCTCATTTAATTCCTCTCCTTTAACACATGCGAGTTCTGGATTGGAGGGTTTGGAGGATAATAAATGCTCAATAACTCGATTTTAGTCTCTTTAGTGTTTGGATCCAAGCATGGGTGAGGCTAGCAAGTTTTAGTCCCACTACTTTTAGTCATGGGACTAAAACGTATCCAAGCACCCTCTAGGTCTTTCATAGTTTTCCACACAAACCAATCAATCGATATATAGAGTGAGGTCTCACCCTCATTCCCACGTCCACATCGATCAATCTATACCTCTCCCACGTCCACATCGATCAATCTATACCTCTCTATATAGTATTAACATAAATAGCTAATACACCCACATTAATTATATATCCAACGTCCCCCTCTCATCATCCATGCCTTCCGCTTCATCTCTCATATGCGTGCACAATGGCGAAGACATGGGGCAGTAAGGGCCCTGCCCCCCCCTAACATCACTATATATCGAGGCTAATATAAATGTGATCATTAGACAATTGCTGCTAAAAAAGGTTTAATTTCATGAATTGACCCTCCTCGTAAAGGATTAGCAATGCTTGCCCCCCTAGATCATTTATTTTTCATAGCTCCACCACTGCGTGCAACAGCGCACGTGTTCGCCCCCTCTCTCTAAATATTGATCTCGCACTTGTGCATTCCTTCATAGTCTCCCTCCACTCGGACCCTCGCACCATCTTCTAGCCCCCCACCGGATTTTGCCACACGTACAATCTAGCAGACTCCCTGGTTGAACTTAATCATAATGCATAAACCTCAAAACAACAGTGGTTCTCTTTTGTTCTAGAATCTTCCGTATCATAACTACCCAAACTTTTTTTCTAGTTGAATTGCCATTATTTGTTTTTACTTTATGCTTTACAACGCACAATTCCATGAATCATAAAATAGATTAAGGGCTTCTTTGATTCAAAGGATTCTCAAAGGAATTTTGGAGGATTCTAATCATTAGGAATTTTTCCTATCTTGGTTGTTTGATTCGTAGGATTGTAAACCATAGGAATTTTTCCATATGATTCATTTGCACTAGATTTCATAGGAAACATCCCATCCACTCAAACCTCTTTGAAAGAATTCTGCGTTTTTTCTATGCACAATCAAACACTCGTACAATCTTGTAGGATTCAATACGACATTCCACTATAATCCCATGTTTTCCCTATTCACGCGTTCTTAGCTTTATTATAAAAACTAATTTGATTTTGAATGAGATGAACTATAAGAATTAAACGAAGGGCTACATCACGCATATATGACTAAGAGCTTACATGCTATAGTGTGGTATTTATTCATAATTTGGTTGCAAAATCTGATGCATGCAATGCACGTGTAAATTACTAGTACTTCGAGTATGTGCAAAACACGTAAATAAGAATACCAATGGCGCGCTACATAGTGTCTCTCTTACAGTTCATGAAGCCACGTGGCACATGTGGAGGCGTTGTCGCGACCTCCTTGAGTGGATTGATCACAGTGACGTGCTGCTGGTTCCAGAAGAATGTACTCGTCCTCCCTGAGCCATACTGGCGGTACATGAACGAAGCGAAGATGTGCACGCACGCCACGCACGCACTCATTCCCTCGCACGCACACGCGGGTACATGGGCGGACGCAATTTTGTACCAAGATCCACCCCATGTGATAATTTGACGCGTGTAAAGTCGTTCACTTCATTGATGGTCAATTAATACAGCGCATGCAAATTGAGTGGACGTGAGGGCGGAAGAAAGACATTATTACTCCACTGCGCACATGCGAGTAGTTAAATCGTGGGTTGCTAGTAGTACTTCCATTGGTCTCCTTCTTATTTTGTGCCAATTTTTGACAGTAACATAATATTTACGCATTTGAGCAGTGTAGTCTACTTGAAATTTATGTTCTACTAAACTCATCGGGAGCCGTTTCAGGCCTCGAAACCAAAACCATCAATTAATCTTTACCTTGTTCCTATCACATTTGAAAGCCTGCTCACACCTACTAGTACTACGTACCAAACCGGAACGTGTTCCCACTATGCAGGTATTAGTACTACTAGTGCTAGTACTTAGGTTATAAAAAGGAGAACTACCTAATCGAAAATTACTCTACCTTTCCTCCTCATAAGTGCTTCTTCTTCGTCCGTCGTTGCCATGGCCGGTGAGTAGAGCTCTAGGTCGAGAACTACTCGTAACAAGGGAGCGGCAACCAAGGCTGCAAAAAAAAGAGAGGGCTCGCCGCCACGCAGAGAACTCGAAAGATCTCTCACGGGCAGGCGATGGCTCCCAGGAGCGCCCTAGCCGCGGAGGCAAACATGCCGAGCCGGCGGAGCTGGAGTCGTTATCCCTCGACGGCATGCCCGATCAACTCAATAAGCACCTCAATAAGCAGAAGGAGTTCATCCAAGGCTTGATGGAGTTGCTGAAGGAGAGCCTCGACGACATGCCCACTGAGCTCAATCAACAGGGGGAGTTGACCGCCGGCTTGGTGATGCTGCTGAAGAAGAGCATTGCCTCGGAGAAGAAGGCGACCGCCGAAATCCTGCGACTTCAGGAGGACAAGGCAAAGCTCTGCCACGAGATCGACCTGTTGAAGGAGAGGAACGCCGGCTGGAAGAAGCTGCATGAGAATAGTAGTTCCTCGATGAAGATGCTGCAGGCCCTCGTCATGGAACAGAAGGAGGAGTTGGCGAAGCTCCGCATCGAGCACCCGACTGCTGTCAAGGTACGTAATGCGGCCGTGGAACAGATGATGAAGGCTCGTGTCGAGAAATCCCGCGTCATGGACAGAATGAAGAAGATGGCGGAGGAGATGCGCAAGGAGATGGAGGTCGTGGAGGCGATGAAGAAGCAGTTATGACTCCGCGGTGAATTAGATCATTTGGGCTGATAATCTTCCTCCTTCTTTTGCTGTTGTGTTTCGTCTTTTGCTCCGGGTGTTTCGCCACACGTGTCATGTTCTCTGCGAGGCATGAATAGAACAATGGTTTTTTTTGAGGGAATGAATAGAACAATGCTAACAATGAGATGACTAGAAAATTAGATCATTTTTTATCGCCATATGGCACTGGGCTGCCGTGTTTCGTGCTCCTATATCACAGTACTACTCCAGTGGAAAACTTGAGTATACCGCACGGTTCTTTGCTCCTCCTCGATTAGGTAGTCACCGCATTTATACGAGCAGTCAAATCACAAGGCCCCGCCTTCCTGCAGTAATGAGTCGTCAAATCACAAAGGCCCTCGCCTCTCGTGAAACCCACCAAGCTAGACTGCCCCGCCCTCTAGCCTTTCAAAAAATGTATACTTCTGTACAACATTAGTATCGATGGATTGCTCCATGGAGCAAAACTTGAAATTAAAAAAAATGTGGTACATATAGAGAGCGCTCGTCGCCAAATTATGCATATAGTACTATTAAAAAGGCTAGTCACAATAGTGGTGTCCAGCACAACCCACCCCTCAAATAAAACTAAGCACCCTGGAATTCTTTGACAAAACTAAGCACCCTGAAATTCTTTGACAACTAAACTGCTGGCTATATGATGTTGGCCATATATATTGTACGTATATAATGTGAATAAACGAGTGGTAGTACTATACCAACTAAAATATGAAATGTAAGAAATACTACTATGTACTTACTGAAGAGTTAAAGTAACAAGAAGAAACATAACATAGTTCTGCTGGGGGCTCAGCACAACACACCCCTAAAATTAAATTAAGCACACCTGAAATTAAACTTTGCAACTATTCCGGTAGACACTGCATTAGAACCACCATGAGCAACGACACTGCCACCTTACTCGGAGTCCTCGTCCACGTCCTCGACTTCGTCCTTGTCCCTCTTCCTCTTGGCTGATACTTCTTTGCTTGAACCGCCAACTTGGCTGTTGCTCTTCATCCAACCCTTGTAGATATTGAAACAAAGGTAGACATCCATTGCAGCGTACTAGATGTGGTCTATATCTAGTACATTCCGCTGCCATGCATGACGATGAAACGTGTATGGAGGTTTCTCCAGTTTACCGTACGAAGGATGAACCATGGCTCCTGCCAGGGTTAGCATTGAAGGCTGACGAGAGGACACCAGCCGATACTTTTGGAGGTCGAAGGTGTTGCCTACAAGGAGGCCTATCTGACGCAGGACTTCTTTGTCGTTACCAAAATCTACAGTAACGAATTTGACTAGGTTGCTCTCGAGGAAGTCCTTAAAATCCTGGCACTCAACGTCGGCATGGCATATGTGGTAGACCAAGCATAAGTCATGCACGCAAACCTGGATCACGGCGGGCTTCTTCCTCTCTTCGTCCTTTAGATCCTTCTCTCGTCCCATGACTGTGGCGTACTCAACATCTAGCCCGGCGACCCACTCATCATGTGAGTCTTCGAACATGTGTCTGAAGCAAGAAAGGCATCCTTTTACCATCGCGGAAGAATGGGTGTAGATGACGTCGAACTCATCGCCGGTGATGGTTCTAACCTTGTACTCACAGCCGATCGGGAAGATTTGGCACACCATGGATTTGGGAGGAGGGTTAGGATTAGTGGAACTACCGTAATGTGAATGGACGGGACGACTAGGAGCGAACCACTGTAGTATTAAAGGACGTGCGGGGACGAGTAGGAGCGAACTGCTAGCGTGCAAACGGCAGGGTAGTGGCTTTCCGTTCTCCCATGATACGGGCTTCCGAGAGCCCTTGGATCGGAGATCGAATGGTTGCATGGCGTGATTCTAGACCAATGGGTGAATATCCTATCCTGGAGGGTTATTCTGCAATTTTTTAGCAACTTAGCATGCGACCGTTTGATCTCAGATCCAAGGGCTGCCAGTAGCACGTATCATGGTCGCGCCTACCACGACTGTCGCGTCGCTCGCGCGATCGCGCCCTTGGAGATTTAACACGGTGCGTTAGGCTATCTGATGTTGGCATGTCATACATAGTCATCACTTAGTCACTCATACTACAACAAGGTTGGCTATAAGGTTGGCTATAAGTGTATTTTTTTACTCCTCTCTATCTCTTTCTTCGTACTCCCTCCGTCCCATAATATAAGAACATTTTTTACACTAGTGTAGTGCCAAAAATGTTCTTATATTATGGGACACATGGAGTACTAGTATTTATTGCATTTGCCAAGGAGTGACCTCTTCCAATGAAATGGTGTTGCTAAGTTTGCTTCATTTAATTAGCTATAGACTCAAAATTGTCTTTTAAACTACATACACGCGCTTAGCACCGTTTCTTCCTTGGGTCACCAAACTAGTCTCTTTCTTCTTGATTAACTTGCCACATCAGACTTTATGCCTATGTGGCAAGCTTAAGCGCCTGTAGGAGCATGTAAGGTGCCCGTCCGTTGCACGGAAGAGTGAAATGCATTGATCGTGGTGTTTTTTATTTTGACAAAGGATGTGGGGGTCATCTCATGTGCAACCGGGTCGACGTGTCAAGCACCATATAACAGTGCAGAATAGCAGGGGGACGCAACCCACTCGTACCGGCCCAGTGTTAGTAATGAGCAATGAGACGTCAAATCACAATGCCGCACCTTCCTAGAAGGACGAAGCAACCATTATTTCACACTTCGGTTCGACATAATCTCAAACCACATACTAGTATTGCTTGTGCCTCAAGAGGGACACGCGCATCGCCTTGGTACATCATGACACGTGGGACCGCATGACAGGCCATGCTCCCCCACCGATCGCTGGGTAAAATCACCTCATTTTTACTATACTTCCTCCGGATCGGTTTACTACATGGCATGCACGTCGTTCTAGGTTGACAATTTAACTGGCTATATATATATATGTGATGAACAATATGCTAGCCTTTTAAAAAATGTATACTTTTGTACAGTAGTACTGCACTATCGATGGATTGCGCCATGGCGCAAAAATTGAAATTTTAAAAGAAGGTGGTACATATAGAGAGCGCTCGTCGCCAAATTATGCATATAGTACTATTAAAAAAGCTAGTACGTGCTTAATTGGGGTGCTAAATTCTATTAAAGAAATACTAGTACTAGTATGTACATACTGAAGAGTTAAAGTAACGAGAAGAAACATAACATAGTTCTGCTGGGGGCTCAGCATAACACACCCCTCAAATTAAACTAAGCACACCTGAAATTAAACTATGCAACTAATCCGGTAGACACTGCATTAGAAGTTTAGAACCGCCATGAGCAACGACACTGCCACCTTACTCGGAGTCCTCGTCCACGTCCTGGACTTCATCCTTGTCCCTCTTCCTCTTGGCCGATACTTCTTTGCTTGAATCGCCAACTTGGCTGTTGCTCTTCATCCAACCCTTGTAGATATTGAAACAAAGGTAGCCATCCATTGCAGCGTACTGGATGTGTTCTATATCTAGTACATTCCGCTGCCATGCATGACGATGAAACGTGTAATGAGGTTTCTCCAGTTTGCGGTACGAAGGATGAACCATGGCTCCTGCCAGGGTCAGCATTGAGGGCTGACGAGAGGGCACCAGCCAATTCTTCTGGAGGTCGAAGGGGTTGCCTGCAACGAGGCCTATCCGATGCAGGACTTCTTTGTCATTCTTAAAGTCTACAGTAATGAATTTGACTGTTTTGTCCTCGAGGAAGTTCTTAAAATCCTGCCACTCAACGTCGGCATGGCATATGTGGTAGACCAAGCAAACGCTATGTACGCAAACCTAGATCACGGCGGGCTTCTTCCTCTCTTCGTCCTTTAGATCCTTCTCTCGTCCCATGACTGTGGTGTACTCAACATCTAGCCCAGCAACCCACTGATCATGTGAGTTTTTGAACATGCGTCTGAAGCGAGAAAGGCATCATTTCACCATCGCGGAAGTACGGGTGTAGATGATGTCGAACTCATCGCTGGTGATGGTTCTAACCTTGTACTCACCGCTGATCGGGGAGATTTGGGACGCCATGGATTTGGGAGGAGGGTTAGGATTAGTGGAACTGCCGTAATGTGAATGGACGGGACGACTAGGAGCGAACCACCGTAGTATTAAAGGACATGCGGGAAAGAGTAGGAGCGAACTGCCAGCATGCGAATGGCAGGGTACTGGCTTTCCATTCTCCCATGATACGGGCTTTCGAGAGCCCTTGGATCTGAGATCGAACGGTTGCATGGCGTAATTCTAGACCTATGGGTGAATATCCTATCCTGAAGGGTTATTCTTAAAATTTTCAGCAACTTAGCATGCGACCGTTTGATCTCAGATCCAAGGGCTGCCAGCAGCCCGTATCATGGTCGCGCCTACCACGACCGTCGCGTCGCTCGCGTGGTCGCGCCCTTGGAGATTTAACACGGTGCGTTAGGCTATCTGATGTTGGCATGTCATACATAGTCATCACTTAGTCACTCATACTACAACAAGGTTGGCTATAAGTGTATTTTTTTACTCCTCTCTATCTCTTTCTTCGTACTCCCCCGTCCCATAATATAAGAACATTTTTGACACTAGCTAGTGTAGTGTCGAAAACGTTCTTATATAATGGGACACATGGAGTACTAGTATTTATTGCATTTGCCAAGGAGTGACCTCTTCCAATGAAATGGTGTTGCTAAGTTTGCTTCATTTAATTAGCTATAGACTCAAAATTGTCTTTTCACCTAGGTACATGTGCTTAGCACCGTTTCTTCCTTGGGTCACCAAACTAGTCTCTCTCTTCTTGATTAACTTGGCACATCAGACTTTATGCCGATGTGGCAAGCTTAAGCACCTGTAGGAGCAAGTAAGTACAATAGTGCGCTTTACATGGCATTTTTTCATATGTGGAGGAAAGAGGCAAGGAAAAAGTGGAGAAGTGGGCTCTCATGCAAGAACAAGCCTCTACTACTACAAGGTGGAGCATTGGGAGAGGCACCTGTATGGAGGTGGTCAGGAATCGGGAGACTCACGCCGGTCGTAGCGCCACAGTTAAAATGATAATGGCAAGTCAAATCAGGGGGCCCCACCTGTCCAGTAGTAACTCATTGTCAAATCACAAGGCCCTACGTTTGCAGCAGCCTACTCCCACGTCTTCTCGCGTCTCTGTCGAACCGACTAGGTGGAACTGTCCCGCCGCCTACCGGGCAGGAAAAGCCCCGCCCTCAACTTTTAAATAGTATACACTATACTAATTTTGTATCAATGGATTGCGCCCGCTCCATGGAGCAAAGCATCTAGAAAACGGCAGTACACATGTACGGAGTATACAGCACGCACGTCGCGTTCGCGTCGCACCCCAGACGGTCGGTCGGTCTGGCACGCTGCACTCCGAATGGAACGCGCGTCATATTGCGTTCGCACACACATGTGGGACGGCAATTGAGAACCGACCATAGGCACACTCCCCGGCCCTGCAAGTCGGATGACTTAATAGATGAGGGAGACGAGCGATAGTACTAGAGAAGTGTTGTACTACGTTGGTGCCTGGACGATCCCTGCAAGACACGGAAGATCAGTTTGTCCATGCATGTGACCAGTCTCCAGCAGACACGCCTGGATTGGCTATCGTCTACATATCGTGTAGGATGTGTTGTACTTGGTTGTAGTTGTTGTGAGAAATCTAAAAAAAGGTTTCTTGTCATCTCGCAAAATTATGTGTCATGTGCTTCGGATCACTACGAGGGTTAAACAGCGGCAACTGAGTTGGGCTAGTCATTGGGGGCACATGCACGAACAATGACTACTCGGTTTCCATCTAGGTCAAGCCGGCTATGTTAATTAGGACATCTATCGACGGACCCCTTTTCTACGAGTTTATCTTTAATTTGAGCTTTGTTCCTTGTCTAGTTTGTCCGTCGGGATTCATGTTGTCTCCTTTGGGCAGTGAGGTTATGATTTCTTGTCATGTGGCATTTTTTTGTGTTATATGTTATAATCCGGCGCTTGAGATCAAAATGACGACAACTGCGCCTTCGGGCCACATGCATGACGACTTCTCAACAGTCATTGATGAGGTCAAGCCGGCTCCGGTAGACAAAAGAAAACTAAGTACTACTCCACTATATGGGCAGGAGCCTCCGCGCTTGCTTGCTAGTGTTGCTCTCTTCACACCGTCTCGGCCTCTCCAGATCTAAACACAACAGCGGTCGCCACACTCTCTCTCTCTCTGCCCACCGCTGGTCACAGATCCAGTCGGATCCTATCCGCCGGGGAAAGTGAGAAGGTGCAATGTTCACGCGGTCGTCCTCGGCGACGGCTCTTACCCACTGCTGGGCGCGTCCCAATCATCCTGCCTTGACGTTCTCTCCCAAGCACCGCTGGCGAGGGAGGGCCTCCGACCCCTTCTTCCTCGCTGCCATAGTGTGGGCAGATTCGGCCTCCCGCCGCCCACCTAGCGACTTCTCGGCGACCATCAGGTATAACTTCCTTCGAAACCGGCCTTGCTCTACTTCCCGAGCTCCTGATGGTGTTGCATTTGTAACTTTTACTATTTCTCAAGCCCCCTCGTAGATAGGATCGATCGACTGTTCGAAAACCACGTAATTGTTTTACGTTTAAGAGGTAAAACTAGTTCATGCACTCGAATCTAGTACTACTTGGTTCAAACAAGGAAGAAAGGGGGTGGGGGCGGGGGAGGATTTGTTACCTGAATCTAGGACTTGGTCGAAAGAGGAAATGATGGGGGCGAAAAGTAGAAGAGACTGCCTATCCAACTGGTCTCTAGGTCTAATAGGGAAATAAAGGGAAACACAGTACAAACTCAATATAAACCCGATCTATTGGTTGAAAAAGGAAAGAAAGTGGGGACTGGGGGACAAGTCAACAGAGTAAGTCCAGCACTAGATTTGCTAGCCTCACAAAGTATAAGGTGGCTATACCGAACAAAAATGGGACCAACCCAGATATCATGTTCTGATGTTTGTTGCCCCGAGCCACTCTTATGTAATGCCACTCGTAAAATGTAGCAGTTGCACTGTTAAAAGTAAGGACACATTGAACCAATGTTGTTTTCAATGTAATGCCTCCAGTAATATGAATCAATGGCACTTCTTTATATGTCGTACTAAAATTTCCCATTAAGATAAGTTGGTTCTTTTCGTTAGAAATGCAACTATCCTGGTCCGCCTACTCTCCCGTGCCCAAAGTAATGTCGTATTTAGCGGTTGTCATAGTTAATCCTGATGCCCACACTAATATCTAGCAATGCCACTGCTTTAGAAATTGCTACTGTCCTTGTAGGATTGCCATTCAGATAAGGAACATGCTTCTTTTCATTTGATGCATGTTTCATCGCTTGTTACTTGTTAGTCACCCTCCTTTCCACCTTATTTGTGCAAACAGAGATATACATTTCACGCTCGATCTTAGTTGAACTGCATAAAGGATATCCAAATTATAGTTGAGCATTCCAGGAGCTTCACAACCAACCTTGATGTTGCTCAATTTTATTGCAACTAATGAAGAAGAAGCTCTGTGGGTTTCGTTTTCTGATGGAAATGGAACCGGGGCTGGACCCCTTTTCTTAAAAAAAATTGAAGAAGAAGCTGCTAGCTCAAGGGACATTGCTTCATTTTAGGTGAACTGCACCAAAAGGTCCCATGAATTTAATCATCCATGTTGGTGACTGAAAGAGCCAGCTTCAGCATCCCAGTCTAAGCACCCTCAGCCTCCATCCTTGCGACGCACGGTACACCTCGTTTGCCACCTGCTCGACCCTAGTATCACTAATAAAATGAAGTAATAATATTGTTAAAATAGAGCGAGTGTCATCTCTATCATTTCATTTCCAATGTAGATAAAGAAAGTGCTTCTCTTTGTTAAAGTATGTTTCATCAACTAGTCCCATTGTTAATTTTTAAGCGTTTCTACAAACTAGGGTGCTTAGTTTTAGTTGATATGTACAAAAATAGAGATTTGAATGTCTCGAGGCGCCTCCTTGTACTACTGCTGTACACTAATGTTCATCACTGACAGAAGGTTTATCTGGGAGACTCGGGACGATGTCCAGTATGAGGCGTACCGTATGAGGCGTCACAGGGCCCATCTCGCCCTCGCAGCATGGCATACTATGATACTATCGCAATATTTTCTTCTATTTATTTTGTGTGTTTCATCAACTAGTGCCACTATAATGTAATCACGCTTTTTCATTATCTGTGCAAACAGGGTTATTCAGCTGCATTTTGGTGGAACTGCACAAATGTACGTATGGAACCGGCATATATGCAGAGTGCGAGGTGTGCCAAGTAAAAATTACCGACACCAACCATGCTGCATGCACGCATTGGCATCCACCACAACCAGTGGGATGTGTGGCGCTCTTTGTGGACGGATCTTTCTCGGCAGCAAATCCTCTAACCAAATACTAGTAGCTTATATTGGCAGTTTTCTAGGGAGTACTCTTTTCTGAAAGAAGCACCAATCTATTTTTCTTTATTTGTACATTGTGTCACAACTTTGACCCAAAGGTCCAAAGCTATTTTAGGGTGATTGGCGTAGTACTCGGAGACTGATTGTAAGCATGATTTTCATCAGCTGTCACACTGATTGTAAGCATGAGCAGGTGGAAGATTAGGTTAGTGCGAAGCTTACCTTAAACCCTACCGCCGATGTTGAAACGAGGCGAGCGTCGAGGGAACCATGGAGTACATCGGGGAAGCGACGTCGCGTCATCCGGCCTCCTCTTGCGGTGGGAGAACGAATACTCCTGTGGCTCCGGCTGGCTCTGCACCCTCACGAACGGCACACCATACTCGATCGATTCGTTATCCTCTGGGTGCTCGACCTCAAACCAACTAAGGATCTCCTTCAACCTGGCTAACTTTGCCTCGTCGCCGCCGGTGATTTGCCTGATTTGCCGCTGCATCCTCTCCATAGATGTCGTTCAGAGTAGTCCGGTGCTAGCTTTGGAAGATGGGAGGAGAGACGGTGGTCTTGCAATAGAGAAGAGGGAGAGGAGAGGAGGTGGTTTTGGAATGGATATGATGGAGAGGAGAGGAGGTGGTTTTGCAATGGAGAGAAGATCAGAAGAGGGAGAGGCGAGACGGTGGTTTTGGAATGGAGATGATGGAGAGGAGAGGAGGTGGTTTTGGAATGGAGATGATGGAGAGGAGAGGAGGTGGTTTTGCAATGGAGAAGATCGGA
>NC_041385.1:292003552-292020054 GCF_002162155.2 Triticum dicoccoides
AGGAGAGGAGGTGGTTTTGCAATGGAGAGAAGATCAGAAGAGGGAGAGGCGAGACGGTGGTTTTGGAATGGAGATGATGGAGAGGAGAGGAGGTGGTTTTGGAATGGAGATGATGGAGAGGAGAGGAGGTGGTTTTGCAATGGAGAAGATCAGAAGAGGGAGAGGCGAGACGGTGGTTTTGGAATGGAGATAATGGAGAGGAGAGGAGGTGGTTTTGCAATGGAGAAGAGGGAGAGGAGCATGCGGCAGCGATTTAGGATTGGGCGAGAGGGTCAACACGCTGTGACTGGATCAAAATCAAAATCAGTTTACCCTTGAATTAAGAAAGCGACCCCACATTAACTAGTCTCCCTTTTATTCTGGGTCATAATTGACCATGATTTTCGGACATAAAATATATGTTATACGTTGCAAAAATAATATAATTTGAGAGTACATTCAGATACGAACAAAACGATACATTTTTTGGTTACATGCATTCACATTTTGCTTGTCACATATAGTACGTGGTCAAACTTTGACCCAAAATACGCAAAACAACAAAAAAATACTTCCAAGACCAGCGCCATTCTTCCGCTCTTCTCCTGTTCCAATCTAAATCCACTGCCGCTCCTCTCCTGTTCCAATCTAAATCCAGCACCGCTCCTCTCCTCTTCCATTTCAGAACACCGCCCCTCCTCTCCTGTTCCAGTCCAAAACCAGCGTCGCTCCTCTCCCGTTCTAATCCAAAACCAGCGCCGCTCCTCTCCTCTTCCATTCAAAAACCACCGCCGGTGAGTGAAGGTGCTGTGGAGAAGTAGATCGATGGAGGAGTACAACCGATACGCGACGATCACAGACGGCGACCCTGTGAAGCTAGCTAGGATGTTGGAGATACAGTCTTGGTTTGACAACAAGGACCAACTAGCGGCGACGGGGACATCCATGGCCAAATATCTGCAACAGAGCGAAAAGGCGGCGATACTCCCGGAGGGAGTCGCGCCGGAGTACATAGAGCTGCTCCTCTAGGCCATGTAGCAAACAGATTCACCGAATCCGATCGTGAGGGAGCGGTGGTGGGAGTATCGATCCCAGATGGAGCATCCACCAGAGATTGAAGGATCGAGCATCTACAGGGTGCCGTTTGTGAGGGTGTCCTTCCAGAGCGAGCCGGTGGAGTCTTCGTCGACCGAACCCAACTGCAAGAGGAAAAAAGCAGTTGGCCCGACGATGCTTCCCCGCTATCATCTCCCTCGCCGTTCACATCGTCTCACGGGGCGGCTGTCTGTCACCGAGGAATAGGAGGGGACTGCCCCCCAGCCCAATAGTCGGGCGGGTTGTGAGTTGTCAGGAGGAGCTTAGGATTGTCAGTGTTTGCAGGTTGTGAATTGTGTTTTGTGTTGTGTATTTTGAGTGTACTTTCAAATATGAATGTCTTTTGAATTTCAGATTTGCAGTATTGAGCATATGCAGAATTTTATGAATTCTAGAGATCTATTTTTAGGACTTAAAAAAATGTAGTTTCATAGGAGTATAAAAGTGCAGACGAGAAGAAACTACAAGTTTCAGTTTCAGATAAGAAACTGCAAGTTCAGTTTCAGATAAGAAACTGCAACTTTCAGAGGCAGAGCATTTATATTAACACGACCTTTTCAAACAGGGTTAACATCATGTTGGAAGTTTTATTCGTGGTCGAAAATGGAACTACCAGCCAGTTAACATCATGCTGATCAACATTCATGCATAGCACATCTTCATATGATGCACAGTCAAAATTCCCACACAATGTTGAGTGTGTGAAACACAGAGAAAACGAGGGACGGAGTTTTGGCAAGTGTTGGATGTGGTTTTGGGCTGCCCCGTCTAGGCCTTCATTTTTAACATGCGCAGCCCACGACCTCGGATGGGAGGGCCTGTTTGTATTTTCTTAGAGTCGTCATGTATCGACCGGCCTATGGACCTCCCATCCGAGGTTTTATTTTTGTCAGCCCAATTTATGTATTTTTTTGAAGAAAACGCAGCGGTCTGTTCTATTTTTCTATATAAGAATAGGAACGCCAGGTACAACTTATGTTTCCCTTTTAACTATAAATCCTGAATTGTTTTGGCACGAAAATCCTAGTGATTGTGTACAAAAGCTTGGTAAGATTTAAGGACGAATGTAATAATATCACTTATTATTTAAATATATTTATAACAAAATGCTCAGCCCTTTTTTATTTTTTGATAACATTGCTGGCCCAACCCAACATTATAATTAGAATCAGCCCAGCAAAATCGTATATCTAGATAAAGTGCAAATGGCCTATAATTTTTTAGGAAATAAAATAAATGGGCCGCATGAAAGCTACATTAATTGTTCACCCAGCCTAGCTAATGGTTGTAATTCAAAAAAAGATCAAATTGACTGTAAATTCTACCGCGCAAAGAAAAAGACTGTAAATTCTGAAAAAATGGGTTGAATACGTGCCACATTTTTGGAGGTTGAAATGTGGGCCAATAGGTCAAAGCCAACGCAAGTCGTTGTAAATTTAGTCAACAAATGATTCTGACATGTTAGCCGTTGGATTTACATCCAACGGCCGACATCCATCTTCAATCTCTCGTCTTCTTCCTCCAGCGCCGCCGGGACCACCTCCCGTCTCCTGCTGGTAGCAGCTCTGCTTAGCACGCTTCGCTATGAAGTGCTACTCCATCGTTGGCCAGGCCATCCCTCCAACCCTCCACACCTCCTGTTCTTCTCCACCGACTGCCGAACCACACCGCACTAGAACCAGTTAACCCTCGTACACCTCTCCGTCTGCAACTCTACTCCCGTGTCTTCCCATCTCCGGCTCATTGCTGTCCGGGGCCTCGCCGTCGTCCACCACCTTGGATGCACTCGGCGCGGCGTGGTCAATGTGGTCAACGAACGACACCATCGGAAGTAGGCTGTGCATGGAGAGGCTGACAGCTGGGTCCATGGCCGCACACAAGGAAATGCCTCCTTATTACGTGCAAAATAATGATTCCTCCACCTGGCATCTGGGACCCACCGGAAGGGCCTCTGTATTTCGCAAAAAAAACGTGCCCCCCGCTGACTTGTCGGACCCACCAGCTATCTTCGCATGCAAGGAAGTGCCTCCTTATTATGCCCAAAAAACGAATACTCCCCCTGCCAGCTGGAACCCAGCATACTGGTAGGCTGACTTGTGGGCCTACCAAGTTGACGGGGACGGAGGGCTTTGTCAACTTAGTCAATACGAACGATTCTAGCTCCTATTACCGTACGATGTTCATCCAACGGTTGTAATGCTTCTTCAACCTATGGTCTTCTTGCTCCAGCCGCCCAAACCAGCGCCGGTCGTTCCGCGTGCTCCTGCCTCCCGTGGCCGGATGTGATGCCGCGGAGGCCTCACCGCCCCCTACTACTCCCACCGCTGGCCAGGCCATCCCTCTACTCACCCACACCCCCTGTTAATCTATGGCGACAGCAGCCTCACACCGCAGTCGAACCAGTGAACCCTCATACTCCTCTTCGCATGGGCATCCACTGCTGCGTCTTCCCCGGCTCCGAGTCGTCCCCTTCCTAGGCCTCGCCGTCGTCCACCGCCATGGTGCTCTCGGCGCGGCGTGGTAAACGTGGTCAAGGAATGACTTCCATCGGACGTGGACTATACGTAGAGAGGCTGACAGATGGGTCCACGACCACAGCAAGGAAGTGCCTCCTTATTATGCGGAAAATAATGATTCCTCCACCTGACAGCGGGGACCCACCGGACGGGCCACCATATTTCGTGAAAAAAAGTTTCCCCCTGACTGCTGAGACCCACTAGTTACATCTTCGCACGCAAGGAAGTGCGTCCGGGCAAAAAAAATTGATTCGCCCCCCTGACTGCTGGGACCCACCAGCTACATCTTCGCTCGCAAGGAAGTGCGTCCGGGCAAAAAAACGATTCGCCCCCCTGACTGCTGGGACCCACCAGCTACATCATTTTTTTAGGGAACACCAGCTACATCTTCGCAGGCAAGGACTGCCTGACAGTCGGGACCCACCTGGTCGAAGCGTACGTAGCATTGTCATTCTGGTCGCGAACTTGTACATACATATATACTGGTCGATGTAGAGGCGCGCACGTGTCGTAGTAGAGGCACGCACGTGTTGTGTAGAGGCGTGCACGTAGCATGTACACGCACGTACAATGGCGAGGGTGCAAGAAAGAAAATACGGCCACATACGGACATATGGGCAGGGTCTCGAACGCCTACTCGCGCATACGTACATGGCTGGGTCGGAACGGAGAAACAGGGTCGTCATCGTGTTCATGGGGAGCCAACCGGCTGGGTCAGAACAGAATGCATGGTCGTGTTCATCGGGAGGGCTTGGACGGAAGAGGCGATGGAAACGAGGCCTGGCGTACTGCACAACAGAGGAAACGGCCTTGTGTTCGACCGGCCACGTTTGAAATGGGGTCCTGTTGATTGGGAGGGGCCTGGCGTACCGCAAAACGGAGGAAACAGACCTCCTACGGTCGAAACGGGGGTCCTATTGATCGGGAGGGGTGTGGCGTACCGCAAAACAGACGAAACAGACCTCCTACGGTCAAAACGGGGGTCCTATTGATCGGGAGGGGTGTGGCGTACCACAAAATGGACGAAACGGACTTGTGTTGGAGCGCTACGATCGAAACGGGGGGGGGGAGTGGTGTGGCGTACCGCAAAATGGGACTCCACGGGATACTGTTCATCTCCACCGTCGACCTCCTCCAGCCTCCACGTGCTCCTGTTCATCCAGCCTCCACTGTGCGCTACTCAACCGGCTACTGTTCAACCACCCATCCACGGGCACCCCTCCACCGTCTACTGTTCATCCAGCCCTCCACACCACGGGGTCCTGTTCAACCACCCCTCCACGGCCACCCCTCCACCATCTACTGTTCATCCAGCCCTCCACACCACGGGTTCCTGTTCATCCAGAGGCAACGCCACTGAGGGAGTTCCGGACTAGGGGTTGTCCGGATAGCCGAACTATCGTGATCGGCCGGACTCCAAGACTATGAAGATACAAGATTGAAGACTTCGTCCCGTGTCCGGATGGGACTTTCCTTGGCGTGGAAGGCAAGCTTGGCGATACGGATATGTAGATCTCCTACCATTGTAACCGACTTTGTGTAACCCTAGCCCTCTTCGGTGTCTATATAAACCGGATGCCTTTAGTCCATAGGACAAACAACAATCATACCATAGGCTAGCTTCTAGGGTTTAGCCTCCTTGATCTCGTGGTAGATCCACTCTTGTAACACACATCATCAATATTAATCAAGCAGGACGTAGGGTTTTACCTCCATCAAGAGGGCCCGGACATGGGTAAAACATCGTGTCCCTTGTCTCCTGTTACCATCCGCCTAGACGCACAGTTCGGGACCCCCTACCCGAGATCCGCCGGTTTTGATACCGACATTGGTGCTTTCATTGAGAGTTCCTCTGTGTCGTCACCGATAGGCTCGATGGCTTCTTCGACCATCATCAACGATGCAGTCCAGGGTGAGACCTTTCTCCCCGGACAGATCTTCGTATTCGGCGGCTTTGCACTGTGGGCCAATTCGCTTGGCCGTCTGGAGCAGATCGAAAGCTACGCCCCTGGCCATCAGGTCAGATTTGGAAGTTTGAACTTCACGGCTGACATCCGCGGGGACTTGATCTTCGATGGGTTCGGGCCACAGCCAAGCGCGCCGCACTGTCACGATGGGCATGATTTAGCTCTGCAGCCGGACAGTACCCTGGAGGCCGCACTCGAGTCCGCTCCGATCTTCAATTCGGAGCCGGCTGCGCAGATCGAGGACGGATGGTTAGACACCACCTCAGGAGCTGCAACCTCTACGGCGATAGAGCCGAACACTGACCTTGTCCCTCATGAAGCTCGTGACTCCGAGGTGTCGGACTCCTTGCCGGACTCCGAACCTCCCGCGCCCCCTCCAATCGAATCCGGTTGGGCACCGGTCATGGATTTCACCGCTGCGAACATCTTTCAACACTCACCTTTCGGTGACATCTTGAGTTCGCTAGAGTATCTCTTGCTATCAGGAGAGCCCTGGACGGACTGCGGTCAGGATGGTTGGGATGCGGACGACGAAGAAATCCAAAGCCCACCCACCACCCACTTAATAGCCACTGTCGACGATCTAACCGACATGCTAGACTACGACTCCGAAGACATCGACGGTATGGACGACGATGCTGGAGACGACCAAGAACCAGCACCCACCGGGCACTGGAAAGCCACCTCATCATATGACATATACATGGTGGATATCCCAAAGGACGGGAATGGCGAAGGAACAGCGGAGGATGACCCCTCCAAGAAACAGCCCAAGCGCCAGCGTCAGCGGCGCCGCTCTAAATCCCGCCGCAGCAAGAATGAAGATTCTGGCACCGGAGATAATAATACACCGGGTAGTGCCGAAGACAACCCAGTCCAGCAAGATCCAGCGCAGGAGGACGGAGACGCTAGCCCTCATGAGAGGGCGGCAGAAGAAGAGGTAGAGGATTATATGCCTCCCTCCGGAGATGAGGAAAGCCTCGACGATGATGAATTCATCGTGCCTGAGAATCCCATCAAACAAGAGTGTTTTAAACGCATGCTTATGGCCACGGCGAACAGCCTCAAGAAAAAGCAGCAACAGCTTAGAGCTGATCAAGATCTGCTAGCCGACAGATGGACTGAAGTCCTCGCGGCCGAAGAGCATGAGCTCGAACGCCCCTCCAAAAAGCTACCCTAAACGCAAGCTGCTCCCCCGATTAGAGGAGGAAGCGTATGAACCCGCATCACTAGGAGACAATACGGCTGACCGACCACCCCGTGGTCGCGACAGAGAGGCCTCCAGGCCCTTCACTAGACCCGTACCCCGGCATCGCTCGAAAAGCACAAGGCCACAGGGGAACGCTTCGGACTTGCGAGATATATTGGAGGATATGGCAAGACAATCAAGATCGATCTATGGATCGCGTGGGCGCCCCACGGTACGTGACGACAACCGTCGCGCCGGACACAGTAAGTCCGGCCGGGCCGAACAAAACAGACAAAGCTCTTTTGAGCTCTGTCATGATATCGCCCAGTATAGAGGCGCCGCACACCCACTATGCTTCACAGATGAAGTAATGGATCATCAAATCCCCGAAGGGTTTAAACCCGTGAATATCGAATCTTACGATGGCACAACAGACCCCGCGGTTTGGATCGAAGACTATCTTCTTCACATCCACATGGCCCGCGGTGACGATCTTCACGCCATGAAATATCTCCCCCTCAAGCTTAAAGGACCAGCCCGGCATTGGCTTAACAGCTTGCTAGCAGAGTCAATTGGGAGTTGGGAAGACCTGGAAGCCGCATTCCTCGATAACTTCCAAGGCACGTATGTGCGACCACCAGACGCTGATGACCTAAGCCACATAATTCAGCAGCCACACAAATCGGCCAGACAATTCTGGACACGGTTCTTAACCAAGATAAACCAAATCGTTGACTGTCCGGATGCGGAGGCCCTCGCGGCCTTCAAGCATAACATCCGCGAAGAGTGGCTTGCCCGGCACCTGGGACAGGAAAAGCCGAAATCCATGGCAGCCCTCACATCACTCATGACCCGCTTCTACGCGGGTGAGGACAGCTGGCTAGCACGCAGCAACAACCTCAGCAAAAATTCTGGCAGTCCGGATTTCAAGGACCGAAATGGCAGGTCGCGTCGTAACAAAAACAAGCGCCGCATTAACGATGACAATAGTGAGGATACGTCAGTCAATGCCGGATTCAGAGGCTCTAAACCCGTCAGCGGAAAAAGCCATTCAAAAGAACTACTCTGGGTCCATCCAATTTGGACCGAATACTCGACCGCTCATGCCAGATACACGGCACCCCCGAAAAACCAGCCAACCACACCAACAAGGTCTGTTGGGTATTCAAGCAGGCAGGCAAGTTAATTGCCGAAAACAATGACAAGGGGCTGCATAGGGATGACGAGGAAGAGACCCGACCGCTGAACAATAGAGGACAGGAGGGTTTCCCCCCACAGGTACGGACGGTGAACATGATATACGCAATGCACATACCCAAAAGGGAGCGGAAGCGTGCACTTAGGGATGTATACGCGATGGAGCCAGTTTCCCCGAAGTTCAATCCATGGTCCTCCTGCCCGATCACTTTTGACCGAAGGGACCACCCCACCAGCATCCGCCACGCCGGATTCGCCGCATTGGTCCTATACCCAATCGTCGATGGATTTCACCTCACCAGAGTCCTGATGGACGGCGGCAGCAGCCTGAACCTGCTTTATAAGGATACAGTGCGCAAAATGGGCATAGACCCCTCAAGGATTAAACCTACCAAGACGACCTTTAAAGGCGTCATACCAGGTGTAGAAGCCAATTGTACAGACTCAGTCACACTAGAAGTGCTCTTCGGATCCCCGGATAACTTCCGAAGCGAGGAGTTAATCTTCGACATAGTTCCGTTCCGCAGCGGCTATCATGCCCTGCTAGGACGTACCGCGTTTGCAAAGTTCAACGCGGTGCCGCACTACGCATACCTCAAGGTCAAGATGCCAGGCCCTCGAGGAGTCATCACGGTCAACGAAAACACTGAACGTTCTCTTCGAACGGAGGAACATACAGCGGCTCTCGCGACAGAAGTACAATGCAGCCTCTTAAGGCAATTCTCAAGTCCGGCCGTTAAGCGTCCGGACATAGCTAAGCGCGCCCCAAGTAACCTACAACAAGACCACCTGGCACGTTCCGAGCACGCGTAGCAGTGCGGCCCCAACCCCAGCCCCAGCCCCTATAAAACGTCAAAACAGGTCCTTCGCGTACACCATTACACTCTGAAGATACCATGGGCATGGGTAGAGGGGCACGACCACGATAATCCCAGACTGCAGCTCAACCACACCAGGGGCTCTCAAGTGTGTCGTTCTTTTTTTTCTTCTTTTTCCTTTTTATTTTAACCCACAGGACTCCGTTCTTCAGAGGCCCTGTCCGGCAGCAAACCTGCCGAACTCACGATGCAACAGCCAGGGAAGAATAAAGGCTACAACAAATATCCAGGTGGTCTCCATTACGAGCATTAAATCTGTTTTATACACCACTCCGCAGCCTACCCCTGGAGGGGGACATGTTTAACAGTCCCGTCCCTTGCTTATCGCACTATTTGTATCGTTCTGCATTCATAGCAGCACTTCTTGAATAAAACAATGCAGCACCTTTTTGCTTATAATTGCATTTCTTTTTTCTATATATGTTCATTTACGACATGTTGCATCCGTACACTTTGGTACAGTTAAAACACGCCAGGGGCTTATGTTTCCCGCATCATGGTGTGATAAGTCCTAACACTTTCACAAGTGCGGCACCCCGAACTTATAGCATTATATGCATCGGCTCCGAATCATGTCTTGGGTCAATAGTTGGGTTTGCCCATCTCCCATGTTTTGGTACCTTACGTTCCATTGTATCGGCTAAGGTAGCACTGGGAGAACGACTGCGATTGCGCCCCAGTTGAGCTGGGTTAACGCCTCAGTGGAGAAAGCTAAAACTGACCGTCATGATGAGGGAGAGCCGGTCGCTGTTCGAGATGCGAGTCCTTAAAGACTTATGCCGCTTAGAGCGAGGAGCCGGATCTTGTCCGGCCCAGGCGTGGATAGCGCCCCAATTTCGGCCTTCCAAAGACTAGGGCTTTGCCGAAATTTAAAATTATACAATTCTATGGCTAAGTGAGAGTGTTCAAGCATTATAAGTCCGTTTGCCTTGTTCGCTGTGTTGAGCGCCTCCCTAGATGGACCCAAAAATGGGAACAAGAGTGCTCAAGTTTATCCCGAACACCCCAGCACTCATGGCATGGGGGCTGAAGCCGACGACTTGCCATCTCTCAGATTTGATAAACAGCCGCACAGAAGGTAATATTTTAAATTAACAAGCGTTGCTTAGCGAATATGAACTAAGTTTTCAGCGCACAGGATAACAAAATGCGAGTCTACTCAAATATTACATCTTTGGAGCACTCACCCACAATAGTGCGGGCGACCTTCAGCACACTCTTATAATACATCTCGGGCGTGTGATGCTCCTTGCCCTCTGGTGGCGGGTCCGTCACGGGTTTCTGGGCATCCATCTTGCCCCAGTGCACCTTTGTGCGGGCAAGGGCCCGACGGGCACCTTCAATACAGGCGGAGTGCTTGATGACTTCAACCCACGAGCATGCATCCACCAGCCGCCGCACCAGGCCGAAGTAGCTCCCAGGCATGGCCTCCTTAGGCCACAGCCGAACTATGAGGCCCTTCATGGCCTATTCGGCCGCCTTGTGGAGCTCGACCAGCTGCTTCAGCTGGTCGCTAAGGGGCACCGGATGTCCGGCTTCAGCATACTGAGACCAGAAGACCTTCTCCGTCGAGCTCCCCTCCTCGGCCCGATAGAATGCGGCAGCATCGGACACGCTGCAAGGAAGATCTGCGAACGCTCCTGGAGAGCTCCGAATTCGGGTAAGCAACAGGTAATTAACACTCACATGCTTACTTTGCATGAAAATGCCTTACCCGCTGCTATTTTCTTCAACGCCTTGATTTCCTGGAGGGCGTTGTAGGCTTCGGCCTTAGCGGCTTTGGCACTCTCAAGAGCCGTTGCAAGCTCAGACTCTCGAGTCTTCGAGTCACGCTCCAGGCTCTCATGTTTTTTCACGAGATCTTGGAGCTCTTGTTGTACCTCCGCCACCCGCACCTCCTGCTTCTCTCGCTCGGTGCACTCCACGGCCGCATTGCGTTCGGCCGCGGCCACCGCCTCTTTCAGGGTCACCACCTCGTTAGTGGCCCCTGTAATACCCATGTTATCCTTGTCATTCTTTTTGCAACCAAAATCCTTTTCTGTAAGGTACAATTTTAATAAGGTGTTACTCACCTTCCTTGTCCTCGAGCTGCTTCTTGGCACGACTGAGCTCGTTCTCGGACCGCTCGAGGCTTTCCTTCAAAGTATTGACCTCCGCAGTCAGTGCGGCAGAGGTCAGCAGCGCAGTCTGCAATCCCATATTGACATATTTTTTATGACTCCTGCGTATATCTTTTTAGATCCTCAGTCCGGCCTTTCTTTCCGAACACCGAACCGAGCATCAGGGGCTACTGTCTATGCAGTACCATTTTATATATATCGAAATTCTTACCTCAAAGCCTGTTAGAAGGCTGCTGCAGGCTTCGGTCAGCCCGCTCTTGGTGAGCTGAACCTTCTGAATCACCGCACTCATAACAGTGCGGTGCTCCTCTTCAATGGAGGTGCCATTGAGCGCCTCCAGCAAGTTATCCGGCGCCTCTGGTTGAACGGAGGCTGCCGGCATCACGGTCTTGCCCTTCTTACGAAGGGGTCTCTCGCCGGACTCCGGAGCCACTGTGGGTTCCGAGGCCGAGTCCGGTGCAAAGTCCGGGAGGTTGTCCTGTGACACCTCCGGGGCCTCCTCCTCCTGGTGGGTCCCTTCCTAGGATACCACCTCGGCATCATCCGCGTCACGGGGGGTGGAGGCAGTCGGAAGAGAATCCATATCCGACGCACCTAAGGACCCGCTCGACGAAGCGGGAAGATCATCCTTGGGCGGACTGCAGGGTTGTATGCGGCATTAGAAAGACATTATGTGGCGCAAAGGAAAAACCTTGAAGTTATTCGGGAGTCCGAATACTTACGATCTCGCCAGGGGCTTGGCCCTTGGAGGCCAGTCCTCGTCGTCGTCACTAGCGTTGGCAGAGCAGTCCGGGGGAAGAGTTTTTCCCTTCTTGGACCCTTCGGCCTCCCTTGTTAGGGAGGCCTTCCTTTTCTTCCCTCCCCCCGCTGGGGGAGAGGCTTTCTTCTTCTCCTCCTCGCCTTGGTGGGAGGAGTCGGCGTCAGATTCATCATCCGATAACACTTGAAAACGGGAACTCTTACGAGTAACCGTGGCCTTCTTCTTGGCCTTCTTCTCCGGCACCACGTGGGGTGCCGGAGCCAGCAGCCCCGTTAGGCGGGCGTCCGCTGGGTCCTCTGGCAATGGGGCCGGACAGATGGTCTGTTCGGCCTTCACCAGCCAGTCCTGTCAAAGGTAAAGGGAGTTTAGATCCTGCATAGAGTCAAACTATGGAAAACAAGTGGCAAAATCACTTACCTTGTCAGCTGGACGCTGCGAGCGGAATCCGCGATCTTCGGTAGCGGATGCGGGAGCCTCGGCGCCCTTGAACAGCACCTTCCAGACATCTTCGTACGTAGTGTCGAAGAGCCCGCTCAGAGTCTGGTGTTGCGCCGGATCGAACTCCCACATGTTGAAGCCCCGTCATTGGCACGGGAGAATCCGGCGGATGAGCATGACCTGGACTACGTTGACAAGCTTGAGCTTCTTGTCCACCAGCTTTTGGATGCAGGCTTGGAGTCCGGTCAGCTCCTCCGAATCACCCCAGATCCGGCCACTCTCTTTCCAGGAGGTGAGCCGTGTAGGGATGCCAGATCTGAATTCGGGGGCCGCTGCCCAATCAGGGTCACGCGGCTCGGTGATGTAGAACCACCCCGATTGCCACCCCTTAATGGTTTCCACGAAAGTGCCCTCCAGCCAAGTAATGTGGGACATCTTGCCCACCATGGCGCCTCCGCACTCCGCTTGGCTGCCCTTCACAACCTTCGGCTTGACACTGAAGGTCTTGAGCCACAAGCCGAAGTGGGGTTGGATGCAGAGGAAGGCCTCGCACACGACGATAAACGCTGAGATGTTGAGGATGAAATTCGGGGACAGATCATGGAAATCTAGGCCATAGTAGAACATGAGCCCCCGGACAAAGGGATGAAGTGGGAAGCCCAGTCCGCGGAGGAAATGGGGAAGAAATACTACCCTCCCATGGGGCCTGGGGGTGGGAATGAGCTCTCCCTCGTCGGGGAGCCGATGCACGATGTTGCTGGACAAATATCCGGCGTCGCGCAGCTTCTGGATCTGCCCCTCCGTGACGGAGGAGGCCATCCACTTGCCTCCCGCTCCGGACATAGTTGGAGAAGGTTGAGGTGAGAAGTGCGGGCTTGGGCGCTGGAGCTCGAGTTCGCGGAGATTGATAAGCCAAGGAGGAAGAAGGCGCAGGTAAAAGGGTTGGTTCTTTATCCCCTTATATGGGCGGACAAAAACATGTGTCCCCACCAGCCTGGTAAAACTCGCTTATGTCAGGACCCCGACTTGATGTCACATCGATCTAGCTTGTAACACCTCATATCACTTTGCGGCCTCACGCACGGTATCCCCGCGGGTGTCGCCTTACCTTTGCCCGGGACCGTTTGCGCCTTTTGGCTCACGTATATGATAGTGTCGCTAGCATCCATTTGATAAAGAGCCCGGGCTGACATGACTAGTCGTAAACCCAAAGTGGCACAGACTTACAGGGACAGGCATCCATGACCCAGCAACGAACGTGTCGGTCATCAGCAAGTGGGTCCGGGCTGTAGCACTGGGCTAGCAGGACTCCGGTAAACCGGGCTGTAGCGGGCTAACAGGACTCCGGTACTCAATGCGTGACATTTCCACGAAGGGACAGACACAGGAACGAAGAAGGACACATGCCGGCCAGCCTAAGTGTTCCCGAGCAGTAGCAAGCTACCATGGCTCAGTGGTAACACTAGGAGACATTTCCCGGTAAGAGAGGCTACTAAGGATAAACAACTAGATAGTTAGATCCCACACATACCAAGCATTTCAAACATACACACAATATGCCCGATATGTGCAAATACAAAAAGGCATCAACACATGACTCTATGACACAAGTACTTTATTTAAGGCTCAGAGAGCCATACATAACATACACAAAGGTACGGGTCACACGACCCAGCATTCAAGTCATACAGTCATACAAACCAGCAGCGGAAGTAACTTGTCTGAGTACAGACAACTAGTAAAATAAAAGAGGCTTGGAAAGCCTAGCTATACTACGAGGTCCTTCACAAGCTCAGGATCACCACCTGGGCCTTAGCCTACTCATTGATGTCAACGTCTACGTAGAACCCATCAGAAGGGGTTGCAGCGTCTTCTGTAAAAAATGTAAATTATAGCAACATGAGTACAAAGGTACTCAGCAAGACTTACATCAGATCCTACATACATTCATATTATCAAGAAGGGTTGGTGGAGTTGTTGCAGCAAGCCAGCTTTGACTCTTGGCTAGGCTAACCTACGAGACTCCAACTCGAAATGGTTTTGCGCACACAAGTCCACTACTCACCAATTCAATACACCACCGAGGATCCACCTCCGTCTTCCTACGGAAGAGCCATCCTCGGCACTCACCCTTATCTTGAGGTTTTTAGTAGTTTCCATTTACTTGTCTATGAACTGTATAGGCAACCAAGTAGTCCTTTACCACGGACGCGGCTATTCGAATAGATCATGATAACCCTGCAAGGGTGTACTTCTTCATACATGCTCTCACCACTTACCGTCGTTTACACGACATGTACTCGGCAACCTTCAAGCGGAAGCCCAACGTGGGTGTCGGCCACGACCTACCTAACCACCTAAGCCTCCAGTCCAGGTTTATCGCCTATCCAGGTTCCATCCGCAGGGAGTCCGGCCGAGGTTTCCCATACGGCCCCGAACGATGTGAATAGGGTTCCCGAGATACCTAACGGGTATTCGGTACACCCGGCCACGTACCTACCGCATCACAGCCCACCCCTGCGGTCAGCGCTGTCCACGGCCTCCAGTAGGCTACAAACACCAGAAACTACTTGCAACTCCTGGACGGAGAACTAGGGTGAATAAGAAGCCGAGAGGGCCCATTGGTTTTGGGCCCAATGCATGGTAGTAGCTGATTCTTAAATCACACATACAGATCTCAGTGCTTAAGGTCGGCTTCAATGAAACAACCCACCATGTACTCCTACATGGCCTCTCATCGATACCTTTACCAAATCGTGTTCACCACACCACTCTTATTACCGACATAATCATTTCACTCTAGCCCATCACCCAGATGAACCAGACCTGACACGACTCTAAGCATAGCAGGCATAGCAAGGTAGGAACAACACATACATATGGCTCAATCAACTCCTACACATGCTAGTGGGTTTCATCTAGTTACTGTGGCAATGACAGGTCATGCAGAGGAAGTGGGTTCAACTACCGTAGCACACAGCAGTTTGAAACGCGTTGTCTTAATGCAGTAAAAGAGAGCAGGAGCGAGAACATGGGATTGTATCGATATGATCAAATGGTTGGTTGCTTGCCTGATGGTTCGATGCACTGATACGGTTCTTCGTTAGGGTAATCACGATACTCCTCGGAGGCAGATCCTGCCGCAAAGAACACCGATACACAACCATCACCAAACAATGTGCAGCAATATGATGTATGCATGAAACATAGCAATATGAGTCTGTTGGGCTAATGCAGCTAAGACCAGAAGGGTTTGAACCAATTTGAATCAAAGATTCAAATTTCAAACTCAAACATGGCCCTTTAAAGTGTTTTTCCTTTTTCTGCATTAAACATCAAGTTAACTTGTTTAATCATGCATGAAAATAGTACAGATGGATAGATTGGATTTTTCTGATCATTTTTCATATATAATTTGTCTGATTTGGAGTTACAGAATAAAAGTTATGAATTTTTGAAGTTTAAACTATATTCTGGAATTTCCTATATTAGATTAATTCCAGAAAATCAATTATTGCGTCAGCCTGACGTCAGTGTGACGTCAGCAGGTCAACGGAACACGTCCGGGTCAAACCTGATAGTGGGTCCCGCATGTCAGGGTGATTAAATTAATTAAAGTTTAATTAAAACTAAACCTGTTTAATTAACAGGGCTGGGCCCCACCTATCATTGACTTAGGGGAGTCAACCAGGGCCCACCCGTGGTCAAACCCGGGTCGGCTGCACCGGCGTTTAGCCGCCGGCGAGCCCGACGCGGCGGCGGAAGTGGTTTTGGCCGTTTCGGCCACCAAATGGGTCGCGGAGACCACCGGAGTGGAGCTGAGGACAAGCCGCAGCTCTTGGTCGAGTCCGTTGGAGTCGGGGTGGCCAGAGTTGGCGCCGGCGACGACTTTGGCGGCCACCGGGGTTCGGCCGAAGACGAACTTGACGCTAGAGGGGTCGGTGAGGCTCGGGGAGTGGCTAGCTAGGTGCTAAGTGACACGGTGAGCATGATGGACACCGGGGAGTGGCCGGAGGATGACCGGGAGCACGTCGGCGACGAGCTCCACGGCGGTGGGTGTGGTTGAGCTCCGGGAGGTTGCTACACGGCTCGGGAGCAAGAACGGAAGGAAGGGGAAGATGGCTAAGCTCACAGTGAGTGCGACGAAGCCCTTGGTGTGGCCGTAGATGGACCGGAGCGACGACGGCGTTGAAGGGGATCTCCGGCGACGGCGGTTCGGGCGAGGTCGTTGCGGTGGACTCGGGCGTTGCAAGCGCTCGGGGCTCGGCTTGCTCGATGGAGTGGACAGCGGCGGAGCTCCTGGACACGATGAGAGGACGCACGGGCGGCGGGGAGCACGGCTACGACGAAGGCACGGCGATGG
>NC_041385.1:292020227-292031838 GCF_002162155.2 Triticum dicoccoides
ACGGCGATGGTGGCGTCGGTCATGGCGGGGGAGCGCGAGGGGGAGGAGATGGAGAGGAGAGGGGGTGTCTGGGGGGGTTCGGGGGAGCGAGGGAGGCTGGTCCACGACATCACCGGGCGCGGGGAGCGGCGAGGCGGCGAGCAGGCGCGTGGCGCGCGCTGCGGTCGCCGTCGGGCACCTGCCTGGCTGCCTGGCCGGCAAGCAGCTCGCTGGAGCGGCGCTGGGCTGGGCCGGCAGGTGGGCCGGGAGCAGGCGCTAGGTAAGTTTTTTCCATTTCTTTCTGTTTTTTGTTTTTTTTAATACTTCTGCAACTTTGTTGAATTAAATAAAATACTTAGGCTACTCCTAAAATCACCAAACTACTCCTGGTCCATAGTTGGATTATTTCCAACATGAAACATTTTAGTTTGGAGATATTTGAGCATTTAAATATTTTATATAATTTATAAATGCCCAAATTCAAATATTTATGATTTAATTCAAAAACCCTAAGCTGGCCTAGGAAAATGTGCACCACTTTTGGCAGAGGTTCTGAACCAAGACAAAAATGATGGGCATTTTAGAAGGGCATTTCAGGTTCATTGAAAAAGTTTTTAGTAAACCCTAATTGGTTTCAGAGGGGACTGGGGGTTCTGTCATCCCCATTTCAGGTTTCTGATGAAAGAGTAAACATGATGCAACACTCTAATGCATGGCTAACTAGGATGTGACAACTCACCCCCACTCAAAAGAATCTCGTCCCGAGATTTGGGTTCCTCCGGAAAGAAGGCGGGATACTCAAGTCAAAGACGATCCTCCCTTTCCCAAGTTGCTTCATCCTCAGAATGCTGCGACCATTGTACTTTGAGAAACTTGATATTATGACGTTGAGTGGTACGCTCGGCCTGATCGAGGATACGAATGGGGTACTCTCGATATGTAAGATTATCTTGGAGATCAAGCGTTTCGTGGTCCACTCCACGGATAGGATCCGAGAAGCCACGCCTGAGTTGAGAAACGTGGAAGACATCGTGGACTCTGGAGAGGTGCGGAGGTAGTTCCAACTGGTAGGCAACTTCTCCTCGTTTGGCGAGAATGCGAAAAGGTCCAATGTAACGAGGAGCCAATTTGGCTTTGATACCGAAACGATGGGTTCCCTTCAGAGGGGTAACCCGAAGATAAGCCTTCTCGTCAACCTCGAAAGTCATAGCCTTATGTTTTCGGTCATATTGACTCTTTTGACGAGATTGGGCTGTTTTCAACTTTTCACGAACAATGCGAACTTGTTCTTCTGCTTCCTGAATCATATCCGGGCCAAAGAATTGTCTTTCCCCGGTCTCTGACCAGTTAAGGGGTGTTCGACACCGTCGTCCATAGAGAACTTCAAAAGGGGCTTAACCCAAGCTAGATTGATAGCTGTTGTTGTAAGCGAATTCGGCAAATGGAAGGCACTTCTCCCAATCCATTCCGAATGAGATAACAGAGGCTCGAAGCATGTCTTCTAGAATCTGGTTGACGCGTTCCACTTGACCACTCGACTGAGGGTGGAAAGCGGTGCTAAAGGATAGACGGGTTCCCATAGCATTTTGGAAACTTTCCCAAAATCGAGAGGTGAAAATACTTCCTCGATCCGAGTTAATTTCCTAAGGAACACCATGGAGAGACACTATTCGGGAGATGTATAAGTCTGCCAGCTGACTAGCGGTTATACTCTCACGAACAGGTAGGAAATGGGCTACTTTGGAAAGACGATCGACAACGACGAAAATAGCATTATTCCCTCTCTTGGTCCTGGGAAAACCGGTAATGAAATCCATACCAATTTTATCCCATTTCCATTCAGGAATAGCTAAGGGTTGAAGGGTGCCAGCAGGCCATTGATGCTCTGCTTTTACACGACGATAGACGTCGCAATTAGCAATATACTGAGCAATTTCTCTCTTCATCCTAGTCCACCAGAACCTCTGGCGTAGGTCCTGATACATCTTAGTACTACCGGGATGAATGGTGAGAGGATATTCATGAGCCTCCTTAAGGATCAATCGCCTCAGGTTTTGCACTTTGGGAACCACTAGTCGATTCCCGAAGTATACGACCCCTTGATCATAAATGGAGAAACAATTCACAATTCCTTTCTTGATGTTTCTCTTGATGCGGGAGATTCCCGGATCTACCTTCTGTGCCTTGACGATCTGGTCCGTAAGGGTAGGTTTCGCCACCAAGGTGGAAAGAAAACCTTGAGGAACAATGTGAAGGTTAAGCTTCCGAAATTCCTCATGGAGAAACGGTTGACTTTGTTGTAACATTAGGTTGTTACAATAAGATTTACGACTTAGCGCATCAGCCATGACGTTGGCTTTCCCTGGGGTGTAAGTTATTCCTAAGTCGAAATCTGTGATCAACTCAACCCAACGTCTTTGCCTGAGATTCAAATCCGGTTGGGTGAAAATGTACTTCAGACTTTGGTGATCAGTGAATATTTCGCAATGGTTACCGAGGAGGTAATGTCGCCAGTTCTTAAGTGCATAGACTACGGCTGCAAGCTCTAGATCATGAGTAGGATAATTCTCCTCATGTGGGTGCAATTGCCGTGAAGCGTAAGCAATTACGTGTCGATCTTGCATGAGAATGCAACCTAGTCCTTGTCGCGAGGCGTCGCAGTAGATAACAAAGTCCTTGGAGAAGTCTGGCGGTACCAGTACGGGAGCAGAAGTCAGGCGTCTTTTCAGTTCCTGAAAGCTGTGCTCACATTGTGAAGTCCATTCGAACTTCTTATCTTTCTTGAGGAGTTCGGTTAGAGGTTTAGCAACTTTGGAGAAGTTTTCAACAAAGCGACGGCAATAGCTCGCTAAGCCCAGAAAACTCCGAACGTGCTTGACTGATTCAGGTGGAGTCCAATTAAGGACGGCTTGAACTCGCTCAGGGTTAACAGCAATACCTTTACCAGATATTACATGACCCAGATAGGTCACTTCTGACAACCAAAATTCACATTTGGAAAACTTGGCATAAAGGCGGTGCTCTCGAAGTTTCTTCAACACTAGCCTTAGATGTTCGGCATGTTCTTCCTCGTTCTTGGAGTAGATGAGTATATCATCGAGATAAACTATGACGAATTTATCCAAATACTCCATGAAGATTGAGTTCATTAACCGAGAAAAGGTGGCTGGAGCGTTGGTTAAACCGAAGGACATGACGGTGTACTCGTATTGGCCATAACGAGTAACAAAGGCCGTTTTAGGAATGTCCCCGTTTCTGATTTTGATTTGATGGTAGCCCAACCTCAAATCCATTTTGGAGAAGACTGAGGATCCAGCGAGCTGATCATACAGGTCGTTGATCCTAGGGAGCGGATATTTGTTCTTGATTGTGACCAAATTGACCGGTCGGTAATCTACAACCATCCGGTCCGTACCATCCTTCTTCTTGACGAAGAGGACGGGGCAAGCCCACGGAGATGAACTAGGTCGGATGAAACCCTTTTTCAAGGACTCATCGAGTTGTTTCTTAAGCTCGGCTAGTTCTAGTAGTGCCATCTTATAGGGTCTTCTAGCAATCGGAACGGTTCCTGGAATGAGGTCTATTACGAACTCAACATCCCTGTCAGGTGGAACACCTGGCAATTCCTCTGGGAAGACATCCGGAAAGTCACGGACTACCGGAACGTCCTCAAGGTCTGGCAAAGGGCTGGCGTTAAGAGAATATAATTGTCGCTTGGCTAATCGGGTCAAGACATTGACTATCTTCCCCGAAGGATGAGTGAGTTGAACAGTCCTAGAGTAGCAATCAATTTTGGCATGATGAGCTGACATCCAGTCCATACCCAAAATGATATTAATATCTGAAAATTTGAGAGCTATCAAAGATGCAAGGAAAACAAGTCTATCGACTTGGATTTCATTTCCATAACTTACCCTGGAGGTCTGCCATCTAGAACCAAGAGTAGAAATTTCCATAGTGGATGGCATGTCACAGAATGCGGTGTTATGCAAACGAGCATAGTTCTCGGATATAAATGAATGAGAGGCTCCTGTATCGAAAAGAACAGATGCCGGGTGGCAATTAACAAGGAGCGTACCGAGAACGACGTTGGGATCCTCTTGAGCTTCTTCGGCAGAGATACAGTTGACATGGCCACGTGTAGCGGTGGCCGGCTTGGCGTGGAACACTTTCCCTGTCGGCTTGCCACGGCCAACAGCTTTAGCAGATTGGTTGGGGTTGGTCTGGGGACACTCACGCATATAGTGGCCAGATTCCCCACACTTGAAACAAGTCACGGAACTGGTACGTGGAGGAGCATTGTTGGTTGGACCCCCATAGGGCTTGGCTGGTGCAGACTATTGAACGGGGCGAGGCGCCTGGAAAGATGGCCTCGGTGTGAACCTGGGTGGCAGGGCGGTGTTGGGCACCCACACGCGGCGCTTCTGAGGACCCGCACCGGATGAGGAACCCATGTCACGGCCATGCTTGCGTGTTGCGTCATAATCAGTCTGACCAGTCTCAGCATTGATGGCCTTGTTAACAAGTTTCTGAAAAGATGTGCACTCATGCAGACGGAGGTCGCGGCGAAGCTCAGGGCTAAGCCCCTTACGGAACCTTGCTTGCTTCTTGGCATCAGTAGAAACTTCCTCAGTTGCATATCGTGCGAGGTTACCGAACTCCCTGCTGTAAGCATCCACAGAGAGTTGGCCCTGAGTGAAACTGCAAAATTCCTCACGTTTACGGTCCATGAGACCCTCCGGAATGTGATGTTCACGGAAAGCCTCGCTGAATTCATCCCAAGTAGTGACATGGCCCGCTGGGCGCATGGCTCCATAATTCTCCCACCATAGACTGGCGGGACCTTCAAGATGATATGCAGCAAAGGTGACCTTGTCAGCCTCCGCTACCAGCGCGGAACGCAGTTTGTGAGAAATACTGCGAAGCCAATCATCAGCGTCGAGAGGCTCGACGGAGTGGTGGAACGTGGGTGGATGTAACTTGATAAAATCACTGAGTGACACCACGTTAGTCCTCTGATGGTGTGCCGTGTTCTGTTCAATACGCTCCAACAAACGGTTGGTCTCCCGCTTGTTTCTTTCGGCTTCCATCATAACCTCGGCTAGGGAAGGAGGATGAGGCAGATTTGCATTCCTGACTTCGCTGCCTTCGGCCTGCTCTTGAGGAGCAGGGTTAGTGCGCGTGTTGACCATCCTAGGTAAACAAGACAATGATTTAGTCAGGATGATAAAATTCCGACATAGGATACAGAATGTAAGGAATAACTCGGAATGCAAGATGATCATCCGTATGACATGGTAGATACAGAAACTGCTTCTTTATTCCATCGTCATACACACCATACAGGGTTTAGTACAAGACCAAACAAGGTACTATTACGGTGAGAAGAGGATTACATCTCATCGGAGGCATTCGAAGCTCCTATTCATTATTTTTCTACACCTCCGGAAGGCGATACAAACTAGGTCATATCCCACGAGTCACGCAGGACGATAGACGACACAGCTAACACGAACTAGTGATACTACCACTAACTCAGACCGATCCGTAGTAGTCCTCGTAGAAGTCACCTCCATAGCCTGGAAGCTCAACATGATCATCCGGAAACAGACGATCTCGCGGAGCTTGTGGACCATAGGGGCTAGGATGAGGTCTTGGACCAACAGACGGTGGCCTGCGGGGACCGCGAGGTGGGGTGATGCCTCCTACATCATGCCAACCCATCACGTCTGGCAAAGCAGATCTCACAGGATAGAGATCGCGCATATCCGAATATCCAGCTTGCACCGCCGGTGCAAACCGAGTCAATGTGGCCCAGTGGTCAGCACGGGTATTGAAGAGCTCTAACCTCAAGGCCTGATTTTCACGGTCCTTATCCTCGAGCATCTCAGCAGTGGTGCGAGTCCGTGAATCCTCCTGGGTGGGGTCAGCATAGATAGCCTGGAGATACCCTTGTGCTCCCGGAAGTGATCCTGGCATATACCAGAAATGAGAGTCCCGAAATAGACCAGATCTGACTCGCATGATGGTCATCATAGAGTAGGCGGCGTCCTGCACAGCCATCTCAATAGTAACCCCGAGTCCATAGGAGCAGTGAAGGGGCTCGGTGGACCCAGGATAAGATGGAAATATCCTGACAGTGCAGAGATACTGGCTTTGATTAAAGTCTCGGAATTGCTCTTCGACCGTGTACTTAGGATACCAACGGTATCCAGTCTCAGTCATTACCCTGACCAACATGGCAGTATGGCCGGGTACATCTAGGCATCGAGTCAGGCGAACCACTTGATTAAGGTCGTGAGTGGCCATCTGAAAGCACAATCATAATGCAAAGGCATTAGAATTTCTAGCAAAATTTCGGCAGCATAACAGCTGTAAATGCTCAAGAAGGATTTTGAGACATTTGACAAAGGATTTCATACACACTCAACATCATCATATCAAAGTTCTGAATCCATCCTAACAACATAACGTGGTAGAAGAACTGAACTAGGCTTGTATCCATCAACCCTATAAGGTACTACTGATTAGTAACGCGTGATCCTGATAGAGAGAATAGATCCTAATTCCTTAACCCCCGGTGGAAGAATAGACTGACTCAGATCAGAATGTCATAAGATAAAGGAGTAAAAAGAGCCTTACGTTCCAACCCACAAACAATTCCCCTACATATAACTAAAGAATTTCTAGACTCAACATCGACCAGTTTGGCTTGGAGAACCTACAGGCAGTCCGGCTCTGATACCAACGCTGTCAGGACCCCGACTCGATGTCACATCGATCTAGCTTGTAACACCTCATATCACTTTGCGGCCTCACGCACGGTATCCCCACGGGTGTCGCCTTACCTTTGCCCGGGACCGTTTGCGCCTTTTGGCTCACGTATATGATAGTGTCGCTAGCATCCATATGATAAAGAGCCCGGGCTGACATGACTAGTCGTAAACCCAAAGTGGCACAGACTTACAGGGACGGGCATCCATGACCCAGCAACGAACGTGTCAGTCATCAGCAAGTGGGTCCGGGCTATAGCACTGGGCTAGCAGGACTCCGGTAAACCGGGCTGTAGCGGGCTAACAGGACTCCGGTACTCAATGCGTGACATTTCCCCGAAGGGACAGACACAGGAACGAAGAAGGACACATGCCGGCCAGCCTAAGTGTTCCTGAGCAGTAGCAAGCTACCATGGCTCAGTGGTAACACTAGGAGACATTTCCCGGTAAGAGAGGCTACTAAGGATAAACAACTAGATTATCAGATCCCACACATACCAAGCATTTCAAACATACACACAATATGCCCGATATGTGCAAATACAACAAGGCATCACAACATGACTCTATGACACAAGTACTTTATTTAAGGCTCAGAGAGCCATACATAACATACACAAAGGTACGGGTCACACGACCCAGCATTCAAGTCATACAGTCATACAAACCAGCAGCGGAAGTAACTTGTTTGAGTACAGACAACTAGTAAAATAAAAGAGGCTTGGAAAGCCTAGCTATACTACGAGGTCCTTCACAAGCTCAGGATCACCACCTGGGCCTTAGCCTACTCATTGATGTCAACGTCTACGTAGAACCCATCAGAAGGGGTTGCAGCGTCTTCTGTAAAAAATGTAAATTATAGCAACATGAGTACAAAGGTACTCAGCAAGACTTACATCAGATCCTACATACATGCATATTATCAAGAAGGGTTGGTGGAGTTGTTGCAGCAAGCCAGCTTTGACTCTTGGCTAGGCTAACCTACGAGACTCCAACTCGAAATGGTTTTGCGCACACGAGTCCACTACTCACCAATTCAATACACTACCGAGGATCCACCTCCGTCTTCCTACGGAAGAGCCATCCTCGGCACTCACCCTTATCTTGAGGTTTTTAGTAGTTTCCATTTACTTGTCTATGAACTGTATAGGCAACCAAGTAGTCCTTTACCGCGGACGCGGCTATTCGAATAGATCATGATAACCCTGCAGGGGTGTACTTCTTCATACACGCTCTCACCACTTACCGTCGTTTACACGACATGTACTCGGCAACCTTCAAGTGGAAGCCCAACGTGGGTGTCGGCCACGACCTACCTAACCACCTAAGCCTCCAGTCCAGGTTTATCGCCTATCCAGGTTCCATCCGCAGGGAGTCCGGCCGAGGTTTCCCATACGGCCCCGAACGATGTGAACAGGGTTCCCGAGATACCTAACGGGTATTCGGTACACCCGGCCACGTACCTACTGCATCACAGCCCACCCCTACGGTCAGCGCTGTCCACGGCCTCCAGTAGGCTACAAACACCAGAAACTACTTGCAACTCCTGGACGGAGAACTAGGGTGAATAAGAAGCCGAGAGGGTCCATTGGTTTCGGGCCCAATGCATGGTAGTAGTTGATTCTTAAATCACACATACAGATCTCAGTGCTTAAGGTCGGCTTCAATGAAACAACCCACCATGTACTCCTACATGGCCTCTCATCGATACCTTTACCAAATCATGTTCAGCACACCACTCTTATTACCGACATAATCATTTCACTCTATCCCATCACCCAGATGAACAAGACCTGACACGACTCTAAGCATAGCAGGCATAGCAAGGTAGGAACAACACATACATATGGCTCAATCAACTCCTACACATGCTAGTGGGTTTCATCTAGTTACTGTGGCAATGACAGGTCATGCAGAGGAAGTGGGTTCAACTACCGTAGCACACAGCAGTTTGAAACGCGTTGTCTTAATGCAGTAAAAGAGAGCAGGAGTGAGAACATGGGATTGTATCGATATGATCAAATGGTTGGTTGCTTGCCTGATGGTTCGATGCACTGATACGGTTCTTCGTTAGGGTAATCACGATACTCCTCGGAGGCAGATCCTGCCGCAAAGAACACCGATACACAACCATCACCAAACAATGTGCAACAATATGATGTATGCATGAAACATAGCAATATGAGTGTGTTGGGCTAATGCAGCTAAGACCAGAAGGGTTTGAACCAATTTGAATCAAAGATTCAAATTTCAAATTCAAACATGGCCCTTTAAAGTGTTTTTCCTTGTTCTGCATTAAACATCAAGTTAACTTGTTTAATCATGCATGAAAATAGTACAGATGGATACATTGGATTTTTCTGATCATTTTTCATATATAATTTGTCTGATTTGGAGTTACAGAATAAAAGTTATGAATTTTTGAAGTTTAAACTATATTCTGGAATTTCCTATATTAGATTAATTCCAGAAAATCAATTATTGCGTCAGCCTGACGTCAGTGTGACGTCAGCAGGTCAACTTTACACGTCTGGGTCAAACCTGACAGTGGGTCCCGCATGTCAGGGTGATTAAATTAATTAAAGTTTAATTAAAACTAAACCTGTTTAATTAACAGGGCTGGGCCCCACCTGTCATGGACTCAGGGGAGTCAACCAGAGCCCACCCGTGGTCAAACCCGGGTCGGCTGCACCGGCGTTTAGCCGCCGGCGAGCCCGACGCGGCGGCGGAAGTGGTTTTGGCCGTTTCGGCCACCAAATGAGTCGCGGAGACCACCGGAGTGGAGCTGAGGACAAGCCGCAGCTCTTGGTGGAGTCCGTTGGAGTCGGGGTGGCCGGAGTTGGCGCCGGCGACGGCTTTGGCGGCCACCGGGGTTCGGCCGAAGACGAACTTGACGCTGGAGGGGTCGGTGAGGCTCGGGGAGTGGCTAGCTAGGTGCTAAGTGACACGGTGAGCATGATGGACACCGGGGAGTGGCCGGAGGATGACCGGGAGCACGTCGGCGACGAGCTCCACGGCGGTGGGTGCGGTTGAGCTCCGGGAGGTCGCTACAGGGCTCGGGAGCAAGAACGGAAGGAAGGGGAAGATGGCTAAGCTCACAGTGAGTGCGACGAAGCCCTTGGTGTGGCCGGAGATGGACCGGAGCGACGACGGCGTTGAAGGGGATCTCCGGCGACGGCGGTTCGGGCGAGGTCCTTGCGGTGGACTCGGGCGTTGCGAGCGCTCGGGGCTCGGCTTGCTCGATGGAGTGGACAGCGGAGGAGCTCCTGGACATGATGAGAGGACGCACGGGCGGCGGGGAGCACGGCTACGACGAAGGCACGGCGATGGTGGCGTCGGTCATGGCGGGGGAGCGCGAGGGGGAGGAGCTGGAGAGGAGAGGGGGTGTCTGGGGGGTTCGAGGGAGCGAGGGAGGCCGGTCCACGACGTCACCGGGCGCGGGGAGCGGCGAGGCGGCGAGCAGGTGCGTGGCGCGCGCTGCTGTCGCCGTCGGGCACCTGCCTGCCTGCCTGGCCGGCAAGCAGCTCGCTGGAGCGACGCTGGGCTGGGCCGGCAGGTGGGCCGGGAGCAGGCACCAGGTAAGTTTTTTCCATTTCTTTCTGTTTTCTGTTTTTTTAATACTTCTGCAACTTTGTTGAATTAAATAAAATACTTAGGCTACTCCTAAAATCACCAAACTACTCCTGGTCCATAGTTGGATTATTTCCAACATGAAACATTTTAGTTTGGAGATATTTGAGCATTTAAATATTTTATATAATTTTAAATGCCCAAATTCAAATATTTATGATTTAATTCAAAAACCCTAAGCTGGCCTAGGAAAATGTGCACCACTTTTGGCAGAGGTTCTGAACCAAGACAAAAATGATGGGCATTTTAGAAGGGCATTTCAGGTTCATTGAAAAAGTTTTTAGTAAACCCTAATTGGTTTCAGAGGGGACTGGGGGTTCTGTCATCCCCATTTCAGGTTTCTGATGAAAGAGTAAACATGATGCAACACTCTAATGCATGGCTAACTAGGATGTGACAGCTTATCTCCCAAGCGTCACAATCAATGGCGCGGTTGGGTTAGCCACGTCCGTATTGATGGGAATCCCGGAATAAGGGGAACATGATCTCTGCTTCGACAAGACGTGCCAAGGAAACCGCCTCGCTAAACGCGCTGAGGTGATACAATAAAAACAATTCGAGTAAAGGCTTGGTAATGGTGTGGCGTCACACCACAAAATACGTCAGCAGATTGAACTTGTGTAATATTATTCTCTCTACGGTGGTACGTGGAATTTATTTTTGCAGAGCGGGACACTATCCTGGTGTTCACAATCTTCTATAAATTATTCGGAGGAAGAACCCGCCTTGCAATGCCGAAGACAACATGCGCGCCGAACTCGTCGTCATTGAAGCCTGGTTCAGGGGCTACTGAGGGAGTTCCGGACTAGGGGGTGTCCGGATAGCCGAACTATCGTGATCGGCCGGACTCCAAGACTATGAAGATACAAGATTGAAGACTTCGTCCCGTGTCCGGATGGGACTTTCCTTGGCGTGGAAGGCAAGCTTGGCGATACGGATATGTAGATCTCCTACCATTGTAACCGACTTTGTGTAACCCTAGCCCTCTCCGGTGTCTATATAAACCGGATGGCTTTAGTCCATAGGACGAACAACAATCATACCATAGGCTAGCTTCTAGGGTTTAGCCTCCTTGATCTCGTGGTAGATCCACTCTTGTAACACACATCATCAATATTAATCAAGCAGGACGTAGGGTTTTACCTCCATCAAGAGGGCCCGAACCTGGGTAAAACATCGTGTCCCTTGTCTCCTGTTACCATCCGCCTAGACGCACAGTTCGGGACCCC
>NC_041385.1:292032206-292123271 GCF_002162155.2 Triticum dicoccoides
CAACGCTCACTGTTCATCCCAGAGGCAGCATCGATCGGCTTCAGTTAGCAATAGTAGCGAAGGAATCGCTCCATCGGGTTCAGTTAACATCCATCGATCGATCGCTCGGGTTCAGTAATGCGTAGCCTGCAGTGCAATCGCTCGGGTTCAGTTAGAGCCCAACGCTTTGCTCGACTTCAGTTAGGGCCAACACCTCGCACACACACACGCGTACCTTGTACTAGAGAAACGCGCATCGCTCTCCCACCGTAACCGGAAACTCCCCAAAATTTTCCTCCCCCTCGCTTCTACCATGGTTTTTTCCGTCATGGACGGCCCAAAGAATGTCATGCAGCTTCTTCTCCGGCCTGCCCAGAACGAAAAGCCCATTTTCTGTCCTGATTTTTTGTCATAGAAGTAGGATCCCACCACATCTATGATGATACCGGGTTTTGTCACAATTATCGTCATAGAAGTGTCATATGTATGATAGAAAAAAATTCGTTCTGCCCAAAATGTCACGGATGTGTCTTTTTTTGTAGTGAATTAAGGATAGACCTATAGCCTATAGCTAGAGCACAAGTTGGTGCATTAGTCAATCAATATTGATTTGATAAAAGGCTAAGTGCATTGGAAGTGTAGATGTACACTCTTTGTTGGAAAATTTTCTAATGCTAGATGTACAGTTTTTCCCGGACCGAGGGAGAGTACCCATGCATGCACTCATACACAGCTAGGGTAGTTTCCGGGCAAGGGTTGGACTCTTGTCATGCCTGCGTAAAGTTTTGTTTAACTGATTTCTTTGCTCTCCCAAATGAAAAGTGGGACCCAGAAACAAGGTGCCAATTTAACCAGTCAACAAAGTGCCACGTTGACTATGTGACCAGTCAGTAGGGTGCAATACAGTGCTCCACGTTGACTATGTGCAGCAATTCATTCGGTGTCAGATTGCCAGAAGCATATTGTATTGTAGTATCATCATTCTTGGACCTTCCGAAGAGGCGAACACCCAAGTGCAAGGTTCACACGAGTACGAACTGTTGAACCTCCCGAAGAGGCAAAGAGCCAAGCGCAAGGTTTTATAGGAGTTGTCTTCCTAGTAGGAGTACTACAACTATAGAGAACGATGCTACTGTATGATGCTGCCACGTCACCTATATCCAAAGATGTGCCACCTTTTTTCTCAAAGAGCGTGTTGGAGCCCATGCAACAGCCACACAAGTTCATCTCCACTTCATGTGATAAATTTGTGCACGACTAGTCTACATATATTCATAGCACTACCGTTCACAATTTACCATACTCCATTTACACATTATAGATGGGCTACATGTCCTCCTCCAGGTTCCAGTCCCAGCTGTTCTTCATGGATGGCATGATCCGTAGTGGTGGGCAACAGGAATCATTGTGGCAGCTTTCTAGGTTGGTTCCACACGATGGAGACTCATCCAAGCTGAAGCGGCATAAATTAGGGATAGCGTGTCCCAGCATGTCGGTCATCTGGCGGTGCGCACTAAAGACACAACCATGCTGCATGAATGGCAGGCCTTCGGTGTCGTGCACGAAAGGTGGCATCCGCTTCACAATGGGGTAGGTGCCCCCAATGAAAAACAAGTACTCTCCAAGCGTGTTCCTCAGCACCCACGTAGCATCACGGGGGTCGAACTCAGTGTCGTTCATCTGGTACACGCGGCATCTCAGATCTGGACACATGGTGACGTACATAGTCAAGGTCCATGCATAATAATGTTGTGCTCAAATATGGCAGTCAGTAATACTGTGCAGCAAATAGTACTACTCTGGTATAGAGGAAGTAAAATAACTGGCTTATTATATATACCCACTCTTGGCTACATGGATGAGATAGTAAGACATGGAAAAACAAATATTGTGGGAGCTAGTGGGTTCAAGTCTTCAAGGGCCTAGCTAGCTATACGTGTCCTCCAAGGTAAAAAGTACTCCTACTAGTACTAGTAAGGAGTACAACAATGAAAGACAAGGCGAGAAGGTTAAAAAAATATAATACCAAATTGTACTACTAGTACTGTAAACATGTCCCAGTCAAGAAAAGAAAATAACTAACAAGTACTACTCTACTACTCTAACAGACAACAATGAGAAAATGGAATACATGGGTAGATGGTGACGGTCCGATCATGGTAGATTGTGTGACCATGTTGCACATCAATGGTACCATGGGTAATGACTGCTAAGATAGTTGATCCCAGTGTGCCAAAGTCAGCTACAAGGTTCCAGGTTAGACCGAATCGCGGATGCAAATGCACATCCAGGATCGGCGATCTTATTTTGATCGGGGGATGACTAGTCCCTGCAAAATAATGGAGTTCCATTAGGGATGCAAATGATGGTGTGTGCATTCTGTAATCTCCCGTACCGTAGGATGGCAACCAGACGAAACAAGTCCCCTAGCTTGTGTCACACCCTAGCTAGTTCTTGCATTAGAGTGTTGCATCATGTCTATTCCATTCAACAGAAACTTGAAATGGGGATGACAGAACCCCCAGCCCCCTCTGAAAACAACTAGGGTTTACTAAAAATAATTTTAATGAACCTGAAATGCCTTCTAAAAAGTCCACCCTTTTTCTCTTGGGTTAGAACCTCAGACAAAATGGGTTCACATTTCTCTAGGACACCTAAGGTCATTGGATTAAATCTTTACCTATTTGCATTTGGGCATTTAAATGCTACAAAATATTTTAAATGCCCAAATAATTCTGGAAATAAGTGTGGGCTGTTGGAAATAATCTGAACAGAGCCTATGATTATTTACAGGATTTTTGAAAGTGACTAGGTATTTTTAGAAAAGCCCAACACTTACAGAAAAATAGAAAAGCAAACAGAAATAAAAAGAGAGAGAGGGACTTACCTGGCAGCCCACCAGCCGGCCCACCTAGCCGGCCCAGCCCAGCAGCTGCTCCAGCGAGCTGCTTGACTTGGCCAGGCAGGCAAGCAGGTGCTCGACCCCGGCTCCAGCGCGCGGCACGCAGCTGCCCGCCGCCCTGCTTCCTCCCCTCGCCGCCCTGCTGGCCTGGACAACCTCCACGTCGCGCCCCGACCCCTCTCGACACGCCCATTCTCCCCTGCCTCTCTCCCTCGATCTCCACCGCCGTGGCCGACGCTGGCGCGCCCGCGCCACCGTGAAGCTTGCGTTCTCTGTCGTCCCCGCGCCGCGCCACCGTGTCCAGGAGCTCCGCCGCCCTCCTCTCCTTCGAGCAAGCCGAGCCCCGAGTGCTCTCTTGCCCCGAGGCCTCTGCACTGACCTCGCCCGACTCCGCCACCGCCGGAGATCCCCTTCGTCGTCGCCGCCGTACCAGTTCGTCCCCGACCGCGCCGTCTGCTCCTACGTGACCGTCGTGAGCCCAGCTACCTCCTCCCCCTTCCCTTTCTTGTTCTCGTGCACCACAACAAGCACACCGAGCTCACCCGCACGCGCCGCCACGGAGCTCGTTGCAAACGAGGCTCCGGCCACCCAACGGCCACATCGCCCAGTCCACTAGCCTGACCACACCCCCAGGATCCCAAGGCACTAACTCACGTGCCTCACCGTGCTACCTAGCGACGAGTTTGATCTCACCCAAGCTCCAGCCGCCGCCAAACATGTCGCCGGCGCCGTTTCCGGCGACCCCGAGCCCTACTACCTGCACCACCCGCTGCGGCTCGCTCCCAGCTGTCCATAGAGCCCAACGGCGCCTCGAATGATGCCCTGTAGGCGAAACCCGCACATGCACTGCCGCGTTTGGACTCGCCGGCGGCTAAACGCCAGCGAGTTGACCCTGCTGACCCCCGTTTGACCACGGGTGGGCCTAGTTTGACCCCTGGGTCAATGACAGGTGAGGCCCAGCCCTATTAACTAATTAGGATTAGTATTAACTAATATTCGGTTAAACTAATTACACAGACACGCGGGACCCACTATCAGGTTTGACCTGGACTGTCCTGTTGACCACTGACGTCATCCTGACGTAATGCTGACGCGGTAAATTATTTACTGGAATTATTTTTACACAGGAAATTCCAGAAAATACAACAAAGTTCAAACCATCATAGAAATTAATCGATAGCTCCAAATGCAAAGTGTTATATATGAAAAATGATCAGAAAAATCCAATCTATCCATCTGTACTGGTTTCATGCATGTTTGAACAAGCTAACCTGCTGTTTAGTGCAGAAGTTGATAAAGCACTTAAAAGGGCCACTTATGAGTTTGAAACTTGAACCTTTGGTTCAAAATGGTTCAAACCCATCTAGCCTTAACTGCATTAGCCCAACACACTCATTTTGCCATGTCTCATGCATGCATCATATTGTTGCATATTGTTTGGTGATGATTGTGTATCGGTGCTCTCTGCGGCTGGTTCTGCCCCCAAGGAGTACCGCGAATACCCCAACGAAGAACAATACCAGTGCACGGACCCATCAGGCAAGCAACCAACCATTTGATCATATCGACACAATCCCATGTTCTCGCTTCCGCTCTCTTTTACTGCATTAAGACAACGCGATTCAAACTGATGTGTGCTACGGTAGTTGAACCCATTTCCTCTGCATGACATGTCATTGCCACAGTAACTAGATGAAACCCACTATCATGTGTAGGAGTTGATTGAGCCATACGTATGTGTTGTTCCTACCTTGCTATCCCTGCTATGCTTAGAGTCGAGTCAGGTCTAGTTCATCTGGGTGATGGGCTAGAGTGAAATGATCATGTCAGTATGAGAGTGATGTGTTGAACATGATTTGGTAAAGGTATCGATGAGAGGCCATGTAGGAGTACATGGTGGGTTGTTTCATTGAAGCCGTCCTTAAGCACTGAGATTTCTATGTGTGATTTAAGATTCAGCTACTACCATACATTGGGCCCTGAAATATGACCCTACTCGACTTCTCATCCACCCTAGTCCTCTGTCCAGGAGTTGCAAGTAGTTTTTGGTGTTTGTAGCTTACTGGAGGCCGTGGACAGCACTGACCGCGGGGTGGGCTGCGATGCGGTAGGTACGTGGCACCAAGGTTGTCAGAATCGCGATTCTGTTATATGATTCTACGATTTTAAGATCCAAACTAAGCCCTATGATTCTATGATTTTAGTTCATAGAATCTACGTTTCTACGATCCTGATAGTGAAGATTCTACGATTTGCGATCCTACCATCGGAGCTCTGATTCGATTCAAAATCACGATTCTGACAACCTTGCGTGGCACTGTACCGGATGCCCGTTAGGTATCTCGGGAACCCTGCACACATCATTCGGGGCCGTATGTGGAAACCTCGGCCGGACTCCCTGCGGATGGAACCTGAATAGGCGACAAACCTGGACTAGAGACTTAGGTGTTTAGGTAGGTCGTGGTCTACACCCTCGTCGGTTTTCGCTTGAAGTCTGCCGAGCACATGTCTTGTGCAGACGCTAAGTGGTTGAAACATGTATGAAGATGTACACCCCTGCAGGGTTAACATCATCTATTGGAATAGCCACGTCCGCGGTAAAGGACTACTTGGTTGCCTATACAGTTCATAGACAAGTAAATGGAAACTACTAAAAGCCTCAAGATAAGCGTGAGTGCCGAGGATGGCTCTTCTGTAGGATGACGGAGGTGGATCCTCGGTGGTGTATTGAAGTGGTGAGTAGTGGACTCGAGTGCGCAAAACCATTTCAAGTTGGAGTTTCGTAGGATAGCTTAGCCAAGAGTCAAAGCTGGCTTGCTGCAATAACCCATCCAACCCTTCTTAATAATGTGCATGTATGTCGGATCTGATGTAAGTCTTGCTGAGTACCTTTGTACGCATGTTGCTTTAATTTCCGTTTTACAGAAGATGCCGCAACCCCTTCTGACGGGTTCTTCGTAGACGTTGATATCGATGAATAGGCTGAAGCCCAGGTGGTGATCCTGAGCTCATGAAGGACCATGTAGCATAGTCTGGCTTACCTAAGCCTCTTTTATTTTACTAGTTGTCTGTACTCAGACAAGTTACTTCCGTTGTTGGCTTGTATGTTTGTATGACTTGAATGCTGGGTTGTGTGACCCGTACTTGTGTGTATGATATGTATGGCTCCCTGAGCCTTTAAATAAAGTACTTGTGTTGTAGAGTCATGTTGTGATGCCTTGTTGTATTTGCACATATCGAGCATATTGTGTGTATGATTGAAATGCTTGGTATGTGTGGGATCTGACTATCTAGTTGTTTATCCTTAGTAGCCTCTCTTACCGGGAAATGTCTCCTAGTGATTCCACTGAGCCATGGTAGCTTGCTACTGCTCTGGAACACTTAGGCTGGCCGGCATGTGTCCTTCTTCGTTCCTGTGTCTGTCCCTTCGGGCAAATGTCATGCGATGAATACCGGAGTCCTGTTAGCCCGCTACAGCCCGGTTTACCGGAGTCCTACTAGCCCAATGCTACAGCCCGGATTCACTCGCTGATGACCGACACGTTCGATGCTGGGTCATGGATGCTTGTCCCTGTAAGTCTATGCCACTTTGGGTTTAAAACTAGCCATGTCAGCCCGGGCTCCTTATCATGTGGATGCTAGCGACACTATCATATACGTGTGCCACAAGGCGCAAACGGTCCCGGGCAAAGGTAAGGCGACACCCGTGGGAATACCGTGTGTGAGGCCGCAAAGTGATATGAGGTGTTACATGCTAGATCGATGTGGCATTGAGTCGGGGTCCTGACAGCTTGTCACCGCGAAGATACAGCCTACATGGCGCCCGGCATTTTCGAACGTGTAGGGGTACAAATCTGCCGCGTCCAACATGTGCCAGCCTCCGCTGTTACTGCCTCTTGTATTGATGGCAATCCTTATGTCAAACACCGTGATGAAATAGTAATCATCGTAGCTGCGTCGCTTTGTCGGTGGGTCCAAAATTGATGTGTCCTTCAATCTCATGTAGGCATCATCATACGTATTCAAGCCCAGCCAGTCCGGAAGGTCGATCCCAATTGTGGACAAGGGGTCTACGGGAACGGCCGCACTGTTGTGGATGTTGTGCAAAATGATGGTGGTATCTGGCCGGAGGTATTCAATCTAATCTTTGTTGGCACCGCCCTAGACCTATATATAATACGGTGGGCAACAGAGAAATTACGGGATGGAAATGGAATAACTAAGTAGTACTACATGATCAAACTCCATGATTGACTTGCTCATCGGACAAAATCCCACTACCTCTCAACATCGGCAACTCTAGCGGAGTCAACGTGCAACCATGGCCAGGGAGCGGTGCACTGTTGGAAGGATTGTCCCATAGAAGAACCTTCTCCTGGAGGACGCATGGAAGACCAACAAGCATGGCCTTTTCCCAAGCCTGTTTAAGCATCGTCTTAAAAAAGTTAGTGCAGGAAGCACCGAGTCTTGCGGCGGTGAGGACGTTAGAGCGGCATGCGATTTCTCCTAGAGGATCAACGGTTACTGCAGGGCAAAACATTTGAGTTATTTGATACATCGAGACTATGCTTTTCGCTTCCATTTGTGGAGGTGTAATGGATCTCGTCGAACTTTGTTAGTAGTTCCATCTTTGTGAATGAGATGAGGCAAAGCTTTTGCCTCCATTTCAAAACAAAAAAATCAAGTCAAGAGGAATTTCTTTTATAGAGCCGAATATGGAGTGAATTCCATGTGTGCAACACCACAAGCTACAGAGTAGTAGAGTACTAGCACTTTACGTATAGATCCATATTGCACAGCTCCCAATGTCGCGTCAGGCTTTTCCGGCTCCTCGGGCTTAATTAGGAGGTGCTAATGTAAGTATGCTAGCTGATGAGGAATCTGCAAGCGAGGTGCGGCTGGGGCAAGCATGCAGGAAAGAAACTTTGCATGGTGTGAATTGATATATAGGAGTACTACTCTAGTACGCGAGCCACGAGATGATGGGCGGGAAAACCAGTTCACGTGGCTGGGCTATCCAGTGCACCCAGATTGTGGTGCGACACATCCGTTCGACTTCAGAAGTCAAACTACCTTTGTACAATATCGGCTCGCAGTGAAGTTACTACATAAAGAAAAGGCCTCCGTGCGTTCGGCCGGAATCGAACCCACAAAACGAGCTATACACTCCCGCGACGACGTCTGGTGTTTGGTCATGGAGATCATGTACCTAGATTCCTTTATTTCTTAATTAAGCAAGTGGGTAGTACTCGTTGGAGTACAACGCAACCTAGAATAGCCTTTAATGCTCCTTACAAGAAACCACTAATAATGCTCCTTACAAGAAACCACTAATAATGCCAAGAAACCACTAATAATGCCAAGAAACTACTACCACTTGCATACGTGGCAGACTTAAGATAAGACTACCTTATCAACCATTGTACATGCCCTTGCCAACCAACCCTACCAAGAAACAAAGTGTCATTATAGGAATGTTTCAACCCATGCCGCCCCTTAAGTCAACGCCTTCTACTCGACCGGCAAGTTAGGCGTTATGACTTATGGGACCTACATGTCAGTCTGCACAAAAATCCCTGAGTGGCCTCCTACCTACGGCCCATCCACCTAGTCATCCTCGGCCATGGGACGTAGCTACCGCCACCGGCAGAAGGCAAGGTCAAAACTGCCTGCGGTGCGGAGCCCATCTTGAGACAGCCCGGATGCCAGCTCCGTGCGATGCTCGTGGCCGCTAGCTAGCCAAGAAAGCACACACCCTGCTGGATGCATCCAGCTGCTTGTCTGCAAGGTTTGCTAGCTAGAATGGCACAGCGCTGCGGCGGCTTGCTCGCGCGCGCCGCGCTAAGGCTAGCCATCTGGTTGAGCAAAGGCCAGCGCGGCGGCTTGCTCACGCGTGAGTCACGCTCTGGCCAGCCAGCCAACCAGTGCGGAGGCCTGCATGGTGTCCGGCCAGTCCGGCAGAGCGGCGGCCAACCCGCTCATCATCGGCACTACTAACGAACATGCATCAGTACTGTTTGAAGTAATGTTCAGGAAAATAATGATTTGAGGGGGAATAACAGGATAAAAGGTTAGATGTGGGTCCCTCGTGTCAACGGTCAAACAAAATGTGTTGGTGTAAGCTGCCTCATCGGTAGGGACGTGTGGGCCAACCCTGTCATAAACGGGTTTAAATGAGCCTAATTGGCACTAGGTAGTAGTTTTTAGCGTGGATTAAGAAATTTTGGGTATGTTTTTGCTATTTTTTGTACAATAGTTTCTTCTTAGGGCTGGTTGAAAGTGGTAGTTTTTTTGTTAAATACTCTACATACTGTAAGTAGGAGCAAAAGTTAAGATTTGGAAGCCAATAAGCAAGGCTAGTTACATAGTGCCTATGTGTACGCGATTGAAACTAAATATCAACCATGAGTGACTAATATCTTGATGGAAAACTCGAAACTATGGAAATACTGGCATTTTTTGCATGGTTGGAAATACTAGCAATGTTCACGTGTGTTGCAACGGATCATAATTAGAATAATACTTATTCGCAAACTTCATAGGAAACACTCTAATTTTGATATACATATATCACTAGAGATATATTATGTTTCAGTCAAAATATATTCCTTGGGTTGTTTTGGTGAGGTGAGGGAGGGATGTGGTTGGTTTTAAGATGCTAATTATAGGTTTTTCTACAAATTGGTAGAGAAGTGGGATGTTGGTGAGAAAAGGCAACAACTTACCTCACAGTCATTAGATGTAGATCTAATGGTCAGAAATGACAGATGGCAGACACACCATCATCACCAACTAAGTCTTTTGCAGGAGTACTAGCAAGATGTCTGTGCATTGCAAGGAACATCAAGATGCCTTTTTTATAAAACACATGTTGTGATTGACCCATGCGGGAGTAACCCCGTGTGTAAAAATAATGATATCTCGTGAAAGAGGAGATAAGGTGAAAAGCAGTGGGGCATGGTGGTGATTGGTGGTCGTATTGAGCGGAGGCATGGGGATGGACGACGCCGGCAGCGACCACCATGCCAGTTTGTTCCAGAGGCTTCCTTTTTTAATTGCTCAACAATGAGGTTGTTGGAGATAAGGATGAACGAGGAAAGGCCTTGTCTGCAAATGTGGAGAGAGGTGCGGGTATCTTTTAGTTTAATTCTAACCGTCAGATATAGATCAGACGGTCTATATTGCAAGATGGCACGCGTACCATCATCACCAACTCGGTTTTTTTATAAGAGAAGAAATATAAGTATGGAGATACAAACGTACTATTGATACTTTTTCCGTAAACTTGGATCTACATTCTATTCAATGGCTCAGCATGTGGGGCCTTAGCACAATGACTTCTCGACTGTGTAAAACAAATGTTTTCCTGTCGCCGATAAGGAGGGGGTGATGGTGGCGCGCTTTTGGCTTGCTCTTCTCCTAGTAGTCATACTAGGTGGTCTACGCACGTGTAGATTTATTCTTTTTCACGGCTCGTGTTTGCCGTACTGCCACGACTATTGATTAATAGATGGTAAGTTATTCATGGGAAAACCTTTTTTGAGCGTGTGTGCGAGAGAGAGAGAGAGAGAGAGAGAGAGAGAGAGAGAGAGAGAGAGAGAGCGTGTGTGATCTGTGTAGAGACTGAGGCAATGATAAGAGATTCTTTGTGTCTCTGTGTGTGGAGGATAGAGAGAGACATGTACATGGGGCTTTGTGTTGTGTAACATGGATACACATACACATAATCAGAGAGTGAGTGTGTGAGATACACATGCGGATATGGGGAGAGATTTGTGAGTTAGAGGGATGGAGAATTTTGGTCCGCATCTGAGCTAGAGAGAGGGGGGATATATACATACCTAGAGCTAGAGAGAATATGCAAGGGTGTGTGTCTTAAAATAGGGATCCAGATAGATGGGTGTTTGTGTGTGTCTGTGTGTGTTTGTGTGCACGTTTGTGTGTGAGATGGAGTGTGTGTATGTGGAGTAGAGAGACCACTAATTATGTAAACCTAGTATAGGGAAGGGGGAATGATGTGACATGTGTGTCAAAGAGAGACAAAGGCATGTCTATGAAGGAAATATTCCCTAGAGGCAATAATAAGTTGTTATTTATATTTCCTTATATCATGATAAATGTTTATTATTCATGCTAGAATTGTATTAACTAGAAACTTAGTACATGTGTGAATACATAGACAAAACATAGTGTCCCTAGTATGCCTCTGCTAGACTAGCTCGTTAATCAAAGATGGTTATGTTTCCTAAGCATAGACATGTGTTGTCATTTGATGAATAGGACCACATCATTAGGAGAATGATGTGATGGACAAGACCCATCCATTAGCTTAGCATTATGATCGTTACAGTTTCATTGCTACTGCTTTCTTCATGACTTATACATGTTCCTCGGACTATGAGATTATGGAACTCCCGAATACCGGAGCAACACCTTGTGTGCTATCAAACGTCACAACGTAAATGGGTGATAATAAAGAAGCTCTACAGGTGTCTCTGAAGGTGTTTGTTGGGTTGGCATAGATCGAGATTAGGATCTGTCACTCCGTGTTTCGGAGAGGTATCTCTGGGCCCTCTCGGTAATGCTCATCACTATAAGCCTTGCAAGCAATGTGAAAAATGAGTTCGTTGTGGGATGAAGCATTGCGGAACGAGTAAAGAGACTTGCTGGTAACGAGATTGAACTAGGTATGATGATACCGACGATCGAATCTTGGGCAAGTATCATACCGATGACAAAGGGAACAACGTATGTTGTTGTGCGGTTTGACCGATAAAGATCTTCGTAGAATATGTAGGAGCCAATATGAGCATGCAGGTTCCGCTATTGGTTATTTATCGGAGATATGTCTCGATCATGTTTGCATAGTTCTCGAACCCGTAGGGTCCACACGCTTAACGTTCGATGATGATTTGTATTATGAGTTATGTTTTCTTGATGACCAAAGTTTGTTCGGAGTCCCGGATGAGATCACGGACGTGACGAGGAGTCTCAAAATGGCCAGAACATAAAGATTGATATATTGAAAGGTTATGTTCGGACACGGGAAAGGTTTCAGATAGTTTCGGGCATTTTTCAGAGTATCGGGAGGTTACTAGAACCCCCCGGAAGAGTATTGGGCCTTCATGGGCCTTAGTGGAAAGAGGAGGCCGGCGGCCAGGAGGTGGTGCCCCCCCTAGCCAAACCGAGTTAGACTAGGGGAGGGGGCGCCCCCCCCTTCCTTCTCCCTCTCTCTTTTCCCTTTCCCCTTCTCCTACTCCGAAAAGGAAAGGGGACTCCTACTAGGACTGGGAGTCCTAGTATGACTCCCCTCTTTGGCGCGCCCCTCTAGGCCGGACGCCTCCTCCCTCCCTCCTTTATATTCGGGCGCAGGGGCACCCCAAAGCACAACAGAGGCCAAGACCTTGATACAAGACCTAGAGGAAACCTTTGCAAGCCTCGACACAGTGAGCCTGAGGCTCAACCCGGAGAAGTGTGTGTTTGGAGTCCCCTCGGGCAAGCTCTTGGGTTTCCTCGTATCCCACCGAGGCATCGAGGCCAACCCAGAAAAGGTCAAGGCGGTCGAGGACATGAGCCCGCCGAAGACGCTCAAAGAGATGCAGAAGCTCACTGGGGGCGTGACTGCACTCGGGCGCTTCATCTCCAGGTTGGGGGAGCGGGCGCTGCCTTTCTTCCAGTTGATGAAGAAAAGGGGGCCCTTTGAGTGCACTGAAGAGGCCGACAAGGCATTCCAAGACCTCAAGAGATACCTGACCAGCCCACCGGTGATGGTGGCCCCACGCCCACAAGAGCCCTTGGTACTCTACCTCTCCGCCACTCCCTACTCAGCCAGCGCGGCCCTGGTGGCGGTTAGGGAGGAGCGTCGGACCAAGGCTGCGGCAGCTGCCCGCGCCAAGGCAAAACATGACCAAAAAGGACTCGCAGAGATCGCCACCACGATTGAGGAAGATCAACCGCCACAGAGGGACGCACCAGGAGCGGGAAAGGCCCTTCCCCAGGCAACCAGCTTCTGGAGGCTCCGCCGCCTCAGGAGGCACCATGGTTTCTAGAGGACGCCACCAGCACCGACGCTCCAAGCCTCGTCGAGCACCCGGTGTACTTTGTCAGCACGGTGTTGCGAAGATGCGAGGGCACAGTACCCCATGCCTCAGAAACTTCTCCTCGCGCTACTGGTGGCCTCGCGCAAGCTGCGGCACTACTTTCAGGGTCACCCTATCAAGGTTGTCTCCGCGTACCCCTTGGAAAGAGTGCTCCAGAGCACTAACTCAGCCGGAAGGGTCGCCGAGTGGAACATTGAGCTGCAAGCATTTCAGCTCGAATTCAGCACGACCCGAGTCATCAAGGGGGCCGCCTTGGCAGATTTCATGGCAGAATGTACAGAGGCGCCGGGCCTAAAGGCTGGTGAGGATCAGTCCCTCTCCCCGGGAAGTGAGGCGCCAGACGGTTGGGTCATGTACTTCGACGGGGCGTTCTCCAGGCACGGCGCGGGGGCTGGCGGGGTACTTATATCTCGTACCCAAGACAACCTCTACTACGCCGTGCAGCTCTGTTTCCAACACGGAGAAAAGGTCTCCAACAATATAGCAGAATATGAAGGCCTGATAGCGGGCCTGAAGGCCGCGGCCGCCCTCGGAGTAAAGCGCCTTACCATCAAAGGTGATTCACAACTCCTCGTCAACTTGTCCAACAAAGTATACGAGCCAAGGGATGAGCACATGGAAGCCTACCTTGCGGAGGTCCGCAGGATGGAGAAGCAGTTCTAGGGGCTAGAGTTACAACATGTGCCCCGCGGCACCAATCAGGAGGCCGACGACATCGCCAAACGAGCGTCCAGGCAGCTGCCTCAGGAGCCCGGCGTCTTCGAGGAGCGGCTCTTCAAGCCCTCGGCCACGCCGTCACTATCAAGCACGCTGCAGCCTCGGGAAGAGCTCCCCCAGCCGCCAGCCTCGGGAGCCCCAATCTGCGGGCCAGCCTCGGGGGCGCGTTTGCTGTTGACAGTGGAGCCTCAGGAGGAATGCTGGGTCACGGAGCTTCGGAGCTATCTGACACAAGGGATCTTGCCAGAGAAAGAGGAGGAAGCGGAGCGCGTGGCGCGAGTGGCCACAGCATACTGCATCAAGGATGGGGAACTCTACCGGAGGTGACCAAATGATGTATCGCTACGCTGCATCTCCAGGGAGCAAGGGAAAGAGCTGCTGGCGGACATACACGGTGGATACTTCGGGCACCACTCGTCATCGCGAACCATTGTGGGCAAGGCATTCCGAAGAGGTTTCTATTGGCCTACCGCGCTCAATGACGCCATCGAACTGGTAAAGGCCTGCGAAGCCTGTTAATTCCATGCAAAGCAGATCCATCAGTCGGTGGGGGGTCTGCAGACCATACCCCTCACGTGGCCATTCGCAGTCTGGGGGCTTGATATCCTGGGCCCGTTTCCTCGGGCGCCAGGGGGCTATCGCTACCTCTACGTCGCCGTGGACAAATTCACCAAGTGGGCCGAGGTGGAAGCCGTCTGTACCATCCTCGCGGGTTCAACGGTCAAGTTCATCAAGGGCATCGTGAGTCGGTTTGGGGTGCCGAACCGCATCATCACCGACAACGGTTCGCAGTTCACCAGTAACCTCTTCAAAACGTACTGTGCTAACCTTGGAACACAGATATGCTATGCTTCAGTGGCGCACCCCCGAAGCAACGGCTAGGCCGAGCGGGCCAACGCAGAGGTCCTGAGGGGCCTCAAGACCAGAACATTCAAGAAGAAGCTGGAGGCTTGCGGCAGAGGCTGGTACGACGAGCTCCAATCCGTGTTGTGGTACATCCGCACGACCGCAACCAAGCCGACTGGAGAGACCCCTTTCTTCTTGGTCTATGGAGCCGAAGCGGTCCTCTCTCACGAGGTCAGACGTCGGTCCGCACGGGTCCTGGCGTTCGACGAAGCGCAGCAGGACGCCATGCGGGCGATGGACCTCGTGCTGGGGGAGGAGCGTCGCCGAGAAGCCGCGCTGCGAGCGGCTAGATATCAACAAGCACTGCGACGATACACTGCCGCAACATCCACCCCAGGACTCTCAAGGTAGGGGACCTTGTGCTCCGACGGGTTCTCTCCAGGGAGGGCCTTCATAAGCTCTCTCCCACTTGGGAGGGCCCGTTCAAGGTTGTTCATGTTTCCAGGCCTGGCTCCGCGCGCTTGGAGACTCAGGAGGGGGTGCCAGTCCAGAATGCTTGGAACATCCAGCACCTCCGGAGGTTTTACCCCTGAAAAGGCCCAGAGCCTGTAAGGAAGGCGGATGCCTGTGAAGACCATCTCTTTGGAAAAGGCCCGGAGCCTGCGAAGAAGGCGAATGCCTGTGAAGACCATCTTTTTGGAAAAGGCCTGGAGCCTGTAAGGAAGGCGAATGCCTGTGAAGACCATCTCTTTGGAAAAGGCCCGGATCCTGTGAAGAACGTGAATGCCTGTGAAGACCATCTTTTTGGAAAAGGCCCGGAGCCTATGAAGAAGGCGAATGCATGTGAAGAGCATCTTTTTGGAAAAGGCCCGGAGCCTGTGAAGAAGGCGAACGCCTGTGAAGCTATCGCATTTTGGGAAAGGCCCGGAGCCTGTGAAGAGGGCCAATGCCCGTGAAGCTTGCTTCCCCGAAGAAAGGCCCGGAGCCTGTGAAGAAGGCCAACGCCTGTGAAGCTCGCCGCCCGTGACACTCTCACGTAATAATGAGTTGGGGCTGTACACGCCCTGGAGTCTCAGGAGCGCCGGCCTCAGGCCCTGGGGCTCCCTCCCACGCCCAGTGGCAGCACTTAGCTCCGCGCTGGTGAGAAGACGTCGAAGACTAGACTAGGTGCCGGACGCGGCTTTTTCATTTGCTTTCTGCAGTTGGCTAGTTCATTCTCATTTGAAGTTTTATTGAAACTGTCGCTGTCTTTTGTCCTTTGGCTCTTCGGTTTCTTTGCCCTCCGGCCCCAATTTCTCTTGCGCGAGGTCTCGCGGGGGATGGCCCTGGCGCCCTCGCGAGTGTTTTGATCCTTTCGGTCAAGACCTCGTGACCCGGGTCCACTACAGGAGCATCCATCCAGTCCATGCCTCACGGGCACCGCGACACGAATACAGGACCTGGGTCAGTCGCCCCATGGCCGAGGCTGGTGATGACCTACGCGCAGGCGTTCAACATGAAGGAACAATACCAGAATAACGAAAACATTACGACGACTGACAACGATAGCACAAACACGCCCCCACGGGGCCCACACATAGTTGTCTTTTGCGCAGGAAAAAGGGAGAGGAAGGAACAAATCAGGCAAAGCTCGCTAGGTGCCGGGACCGAGCTGCCTCCGGAGCACAAGCGGACTCCCTCTCGCGCTTCACCAGGGGGGCGACGGCGGGCGGACTCGCTACCACCCTCCAAGCGGGCACGACAGCGCGGAGGCAGACCGCGGCCTCTGCTAGAAGAGTCGCTACCCGAAGAGGAACCAGTGAAGCTAGGAATCTTGGGCGGCACCGGCCGCGCGCTCGCTGCCCTCTCCATCCTCGCCGGGGCTCGGTCCCCGGCCGTGGCCGTCGTCTTCAGGGCAGCACCCAGCGCAGTGACCATCTTCCCCAAACACCCTCACGTAGAGGGTGGCGTCGCCGTCGAACTTGAAGTGCAGGGTGCATCGGCGGCTTAGGCCTCGCGCGCGGGCAAATGTCTGCCAGCCGCGGGTCAGGGCCAGGCTCCCGGACGCGAAGACCTCCAGCGAAGCCCACGAGGCCCGGCTGCAGTAGCCGTCTGCCTGGAGCCAGAGCTCACCTAGGAGGAAGCGAGAGGCTGAAGCTGGGCGCTGGCCGGCTCCGCTGCCCACACAACAAACTCCGCGAGCACCTCCACAGTGCGAGAGCGCGGCCTCGGGGGCTGCACGGCCGAAACGCACCCCCCGGCCGCGGCCGGCCGCATGGCACCACACGGGAAATCACCTCTGCTGACGCGGGGAACCGCCATGGAGGCCACGGGGTGCTTGCGAGGGCGGCCGCGACCGCGCTTTGGCAGGGGAGAGACAGGCTCGGCCTGGCGAGCTTTTCCCTTCTCTGCGACCGAGAGCCTCCTTGGCGGGGCCATGAGGAAGAAGGAGAAGCAAGAGGGGATGAACCGGAAGGGCACGCGGCGTGCCGTACTTAAAGCCAGAGGAGGCCAACCGTCGGCCTCCGCGACCACAGATAATTATGACTCATTTCACGTGTAGGGACTTGTCGAATCCATGCGGTTGCCGAGGCGTCGTGGGGAAGTGGAGGCGCCCATGTCCAATCGACCGCCACGCGGCGCCCAAGGCCGCAGGCTGTTAGGGCACGTGACGCTTCGCACTTGCCCTTTCGCTTCTCTGCTCGGCCAAGTCCGGGTGCGCCTTGGGCCCGGGGCTACTGTCGGTGTTCTGGGAACGGGGGTCCCCAGACATGCCTGCCTGCGGCCTGCGGCATGGCTCAAAGGGGGCCCAGCACGGCCCATCTTCATCAAAGCAAGCTCAAGACCCTCGTGAGGGGCCAAGCCTCACAGGGCGGATGACAAGGAGCTTCCTCAGGCACGACCTCGTCAGGGTGGCTCACGAGGAGGCGGAGAGTTCAAGGCGGGGTACCTCACGAGGTGGCCATGACGCAAGCCATGATGACCAAGGGCGCCAGCTGGGCGCGAGCCCGCGCAGTGTCCTTCTTTCCTCTTTGGTGCAAGCGGAGCAAGCGCAGGCGAGAGCATCAAGCAAAGGCATCCATTTCGGTGCAACAAGACCAAGACCAGTCCAACGGCAGGATGGAGGTCACCGTGGAGCCCAAGTCGGTGTCACCACCAGAGCCTTTGACAGGCGATGACCGACTTTAGTCAGGATAAGTGTACTAGATGTTCCCATGCAAATTGGCCAATTGTTGGCGCCCTTCCCGCTCAATATTTGGGAAGAGGCCCAGGGCCTTTGCCTATAAATAGGACTAGCCACCCACAGGGTAGGGGGATCGACCCATCCGGCCGGCAACAAGAGAGAGACCACAAGAACAGACCCTCGTGAGGCTGTTCTTCCTTGTATTGTTCATCATCAGCCCAAGAGGCAATCCAACACACCACACACTGGAGTAGGGTATTACACCACAATGGCGTCCTGAACCAGTATAAATCTTGTGTCTCTTGTGTTGTTCTTCTCGTAGTTTAGATCCTAGCGATTCGGCGAGGAACAGGTAGGTAGAAGGCGAAACCTTCGCGTGCACCCCAGTGTTCGAACCTCAAGGGTCTGCCGGAACCCTAAATCCGACAAGTTCTCTAGTCACCATCACCAAGTTATTGGAACTTTGTGATGAAATATTATATGCAAGGGATAGCAAAAGCGATTCCCGAGCTCTTCATGATACTGAAATCGACGAAGGTAGAAATCGAGCAAAAACATCAAGTTTTGATGATTAAACAAGATCTCTAGTTTCAATAAAAGGGAGAAGGGAAGGAAAGGGAACTTCAAGAAGAATAGCAAGCAAGTTGCTGCTCCTGGGAAGAAGCCCAAAGCTAGACCTAAGCCTGAAACTAAGTGCTTCTACTGCAAAGGAAATGGTCACTGGAAGCAGAGTTACCCCAAATATTTGGTGGATAAGAAGGATGGAAAAGTGAACAAAGGTATATGTGATATACACGTTATTGATGTGTACCTTACTAGTGCTCGTAGTAGCCCCTGGGTATTTGATACATGTTCGGTTGCTAAGATTAATAACTCGAAATAGGAGTTGCAGAATAAATAGAGACTAGTTGAGGGTAAAGTGACGATGTGTGTTGGAAGTGGTTCCAAGATTGATATGATCATCATTGCACACTCCCTATACTTCTGGGATTAGTGTTGAACCTAAATAAATGTTATTTGGTGTTTATGTTAAGCATGAATATGATTGGATCATGTTTATTGCAATATGGTTATTCATTTAAGACAAAGAATAATTGTTATTCTGTTTACATGAATAAAACCTTCTATGGTCGTACATCCAATGTTAATGGTTTACTGAATCTCGATCGTAGTGATACACATATTCATAATATTGATGCCAAAAGATGCAAAGTTGATAATAATAGTGCGACTTATTTGTGGCACTGCCATTTGGGTCATATCGGTGTAAAGCGCATGAAGAAACTCCATAAAGATGGACTTTTGGAATCACTTGATTATGAATCATTTGATACTTGCAAACCGTGCCTTATGGGCAAGATGACTAAAACTCCGTTCTCTGGAACAATGAAACGAGCTACTAACTTATTGGAAATAATACATACTGATGTGTGCGGTCCAATAGTGTTGATGCTTGTGGCGGGTATCGTTATTTTCTGACCTTCATAGATGATTTGAGAAGATATGGGTATATCTACTTAATGAGAAAATATTTGAGTTACGAGTTTGGCCTTCATTTAAAACAATGTGGAATAGTTTCACAGCTCATGCCACCTAGAACACCATAGCATAATGGTGTGTCCGAACGTCGTAACCGCACTTTATTAGATATGGTGCGATCTATGATGTCTCTTACTGATCTACCACTATAGTTTTGGGATTATGCATTAGAGACAGCTACATTCACATTAAAAAGGGCACCATCAAAATCCGTTGAAACGACACCGGATGAACTATGGTTTGGTAACAAACCTAAGCTGTCGTTTCTGAAAGTTTGGGGCTGTGAGGCTTATGTGAAAAAGCTTCAACCTGATAAGCTCGAACCCAAATCAGAGAAATGCGTCTTCATAGGATACACAAAGGAAACTGTTGCGTGCACCTTCTATCTGTCAGGACCCCGACTCGATGCCACATAGGTCTAGCATGTAACACCTCATATCATTTTGCGGCCTCATGCACGGTATTCCACGAGTGTCGCCTTACCTTTGCCCGGGACCGTTTGCGCCTTTTGGCACACGTATATGATAGTGTCGCTAGCATCCATATGATAAAGAGCCCAGGCTGACATGGCTAGTCGTAAACCCAAAGTGGCACAGACTTACAGGGACAGGCATCCATGACCCAGCAACGAACGTGTCGGTCATCAGCAAGTGGGTCCGGGCTGTAGCACTGGGCTAGCAGGACTCCGGTAAACTGGGCTGTAGCGGGCTAACAGGACTCCGGTACTCAATGCGTGACATTTCCCCGAAGGGACAGACACAGGAACGAAGAAGGACACATGCCGGTCAGCCTAAGTGTTCCAGAGCAGTAGCAAGCTACCATGGCTCAGTGGTAACACTAGGAGACATTTCCCGGTAAGAGAGGCTACTAAGGATAAACAACTAGATAGTCAGATCCCACACATACCAAGCATTTCAATCATACACACAATATGCTCGATATGTGCAAATACAACAAGGCATCACAACATGACTCTACGACACAAGTACTTTATTTAAGGCTCAGAGAGCCATACATAACATACACATAGGTACGGGTCACACGACCCAGCATTCAAGTCATACAGTCATACAAACCAGCAGCGGAAGTAGCTTGTCTGGGTACAGACAACTAGTAAAATAAAAGAGGCTTGGAAAGCCTAGCTATACTACGTGGTCCTTCACAAGCTCAGGATCACCACCTGGGCCTTGGCCTACTCATTGATGTCAACGTCTACGAAGAACCCATCAGAAGGGGTTGCAGTGTCTTCTGTAAAAATGTAAATTATAGCAACATGAGTACAAAGGTACTCAACAAGACTTACATCAGATCCTACATACATGCACATTATCAAGAAGGGTTGGTGGAGTTGTTGCAGCAAGCCAGCTTTGACTCTTGGCTAGGCTATCCTACGAGACTCCAACTTGAAATGGTTTTGCGTACACGAGTCCACTACTCACCACTTCAATACACTACCGAGGATCCACCTCCGTCTTCCTACGGAAGAGCCATCCTCGGCACTCACACTTATCTTGAGGCTTTTAGTAGTTTCCATTTACTTGTCTATGAACTGTATAGGCAACCAAGTAGTCCTTTACCGCGGACGCGGCTATTCGAATAGATCATGATAACCCTGCAGGGGTGTACTTCTTCATACATGTTTCCACCACTTAGCGTATGCACACGACATGTGCTCGGCAGACTTCAAGCGAAAGCCGACGTGGGTGTAGACCACGACCTACCTAAACACCTAAGTCTCTAGTCCAGATTTATCGCCTATCCAGGTTCCATCCGCAGGGAGTCCGGCCGAGGTTTCCCATACGGCCCCGAACGATGTGAACAGGGTTCCCGAGATACCTAACGGGTATTCGGTACACCCGGCCACGTACCTACTGCATCACAGCCCACCCCTACGGTCAGCGCTGTCCACGGCCTCCAGTAGGCTACAAACACCAGAAACTACTTGCAACTCCTGGACAGAGAGCTAGGGTGAATAAGAAGTCGAGTGGGGTCATATTTCAGGGCCCAATGCATGGTAGTAGCTGTATCTTAAATCACACATACAGATCTCAGTGCTTAAGGTCGGCTTCAATGAAACAACCCACCATGTACTCCTACATGGCCTCTCATCGATATCTTTACCAAATCGTGTTCACCACACCACTCTCATTACCGACATAATCATTTCACTCTAGCCCATCACCCAGATGAACCAGACCTGACACGACTCTAAGCATAGCAGGCATAGCAAGGTAGGAACAACACATACATATGGCTCAATCAACTCCTACACATGCTAGTGGGTTTCATCTAGTTACTGTGGCAATGACAGGTCATGCAGAGGAAGTGGGTTCAACTACCGTAGCACACAGCAGTTTGAAACGCGTTGTCTTAATGCAGTAAAAGAGAGCAGGAGCGAGAACATGGGATTGTATCGATATGATCAAATGGTTGGTTGCTTGCCTGATGGTTCGATGCACTGATACGGTTCTTCGTTAGGGTAATCACGGTACTCCTCGGAGGCAGAACCTGCCGCAAGAACACCGATACACAACCATCACCAAACAATGTGCAACAATATGATGCATGCATGAAACATGGCAATATGAGTGTGTTGGGCTAATGCAACTAAGACCAGAAGGGTTTGAACCAATTTGAATCAAAGATTCAAATTTCAAACTCAAACATGGCCCTTTAAAGTGTTTTTCCTTGTTCTGCATTAAACATCAGGTTAACTTGTTTAATCATGCATGAAAATAGTACAGATGGATAGATTGGATTTTTCTGATCATTTTTCATATATAATTTGTCTGATTTGGAGTTACAGAATAAAAGTTATGAATTTTTGAAGTTTAAACTATATTCTAGAATTTCCTATATTAGATTAAATCCAGAAAATCAATTACTGCGTCAGCCTGACGTCAGTGTGACGTCAGCAGGTCAACGGGACACGTCCGGGTCAAACCTGATAGTGGGTCCCGCGTGTCAGTGTGATTAATTAAAGTAAAATTAATTTAAACTAATCCTAATTAGTTAACAGGGCTGGGCCCCACCTGTCATAGACTCAGGGGAGTCAACCAGGGCCCACCCGTGGTCAAACCCGGGTCGGCTGCACCGGCGTTTAGCCGCCGGCGAGCCCGACGCGGCGGCGGAAGTGGTTTTTGCCGTTCCGGCAACCAAACGAGTCGCGGAGACCATCGGAGTGGAGCTGAGGACGAGCCGCAGCTCTTGGTGGAGTCCGTTGGGGTCGGGGTGGCCGGAGTTGGCTCCGGCGATGACTTTGGCGGCCACCGGAGTTCGGCCGAAGTCGAACTTGACGCAAGAGGGGTCGGTGAGGTGCGGGGAGTAGCTAGTTAGGTGCTACGTGACGCGGTGAGCATGATGGAGACCGTGGAGTGGCCGGAGGGTGACCGGGAGCACGTCGGCGATGAGCTCCATGGTGGTGAGTGCGGTTGAGCTTCGGGAGGTCGCTACACGGCTCGGGAGCAAGAAAAGAAGGGAGGGGAAGATGGCTAAGCTCACGTGGAGTTCGACGAAGCCCTTGGTGCGGCCGGGGATGGACCGGAGTGACGACGGCGTTGAAGGGGATCTCCGGCGACGGCGGTTCGGGCGAGGTCGTTGCGGTGGACTCGGGCGTTGCGAGCGCTCGGGGCTCGGCTTGCTCGATGAAGTGGACAGCGGCGGAGCTCCTGGACACGAAGAGAGGACGCACGGGCGGCGGGGAGCGCGGCTACGACGTAGGCACGGCGGCGGTAGCGTCGGCCATGGCTGGGGGGAGCGAGGGGGAGGAGCTGGAGAGGAAAGGGGTGTCTGGGGGGTTCGGGGGAGAGAGGGAGTGCGATCCACGACGTCACCGGGCGAGGGGAGCGGCGAGGCGGCGAGCAGGTGCGTGGCGCGCGCTGCGGTCGCCGTCGGGCACCTGCCTGCCTGCCTGGCCGGCAAGCAGCTCGCTGGAGCGGCGCTGGGCTGGGCCGGCAGGTGGGCCGGGTGCTGGCGCCAGGTAAGTTTTTCTATTTTTCTCTGTTTTCTGTTTTTTAAATACATCTGCAACTATGTTGAATTAATAAAAATACTTAGGCAACTCCTAAAATCACCAAACTACTCCTGGTCCATAGTTGGATTATTTCCAACATGAAACATTTTAGTTTGGAGATATTTGAGCATTTAAATATTTTATATAATTTTAAATGCCCAAATTCAAATATTTATGATTTAATTCACAAACCCTAAGATGGCCTAGGAAAATGTGCATCACTTTTGGCAGAGGTTCTGAACCAAGACAAAAATGATGGGCATTTTTGAAGGGCATTTCAGGTTCATTGAAAAAGTTTTTGGTAAAACCTAATTGGTTTCAGAGGGGACTGGGGGTTCTGTCATCCCCATTTCAGGTTTCTGATGAAAGAATAAACATGATGCAACACTCTAATGCATGACTAGCTAGGGTGTGACAACTCACCCCCACTCAAAAGAATCTCGTCCCGAGATTTGGGTTCTTCCAGAAAGAGGGCAGGATACTCGAGTCGAAGACGATCCTCCCTTTCCCAAGTTGCTTCATCCTCAGAATGGTGCGACCATTGAACTTTGAGAAACTTGATCTTATGACGTCGAGTGGTACGCTCGGCCTGATCGAGGATACGAATGGGGTACTCTCGATATGTGAGATTATCTTGGAGATCAAGTGTTTCGTGGTCCACTCCACGGATAGGATCCGAGAAGCAACGCCTGAGTAAACGTGGAAGACATCGTGGACTCTGGAGAGATGTGGAGGTAGTTCCAACTGGTAGGCAACTTCTCCTCGTTTAGCGAGAATGCGAAAAGGTCCAATGTAACGAGGAGCCAATTTGCCTTTGATACCGAAACGATGGGTTCCCTTCAGAGGAGTAACCCGAAGGTAAGCCTTCTCGTCAACCTCGAAAGTCATAGCCTTATGTTTTCGGTCATATTGACTCTTTTGACGAGATTGGGCTGTTTTCAGCTTTTCACGAACCATGCGAACTTGCTCTTCTGCTTCCTGAATCATATCCGGGCCAAAGAATTGTCTTTCCCCGGTTTCTGACCAGTTAAGGGGTGTTCGACAACGTCGTCCATAGAGAACTTCAAAATGGGCTTTACCCAAGCTAGATTGATAGTTGTTGTTATAAGCAAATTCGGCAAATGGAAGGCATTTCTCTCACTCCATTCCGAAAGAGATAACAGAGGCTCGAAGCATGTCTTCTAGGATCTAGTTGACGCGTTCTACCTGACCACTCGATTGAGGGTGAAAAGCGGTGCTAAAAGAGAGACGGGTTCCCATAGCATTTTGGAAACTTTCCCAAAATCGAGAGGTGAACAGACTTCCTTGATCCGAGTTAATTTCCAAAGGAACACCATGGAGAGACACTATTCGGGAGATGTATAAGTCTGCTAACTGACTAGCAGTTATACTCTCACGAACAGGTAAGAAATGGGCCACTTTGGAAAGATGATTGACAACGACGAAGATAGCATTATTCCCTCTCTTGGTCCTGGGAAAACCGGTAATGAAATCCACACCAATTTTATCCCATTTCCATTCAGGAATAGCTAGGGGTTGAAGGGTGCCAGCAGGCCGTTGATGCTCTGCTTTTACACGACGGCAGACGTCGCAGTTAGCAATATACTGAGCAATTTCTCTCTTCATCCTAGTCCACCAGAACCTCTGGCGTAGGTCCTGATACATCTTGGTACTACTGGGATGAATGGTGAGAGGAGATTCATGAGCCTCCTTAAGGATCAACTGCCGTAGATGCTGGTTCTTGGGAACCACTAAACGGTTCTCAAAGTACACAACATCATGATCATTTGTGGAGAAACAACTAGCACTTCCGCTAGCAATGTTCTCCTTGATCTTAGCTATTCCCTTATCTCGCTTCTGGGCAGCGACGATTTGATCCGTAAGAGTAGGTTTCGCCACCAAGGTGGAAAGAAATCCTTGAGGAACAATGTGAAGGTTAAGCTTCCGGAATTCCTCATGGAGAAGCGGTTCACTTTGTTGTAACATCAGGTTGTTACAATAAGATTTATGACTTAGCGCTTCGGCCATGACGTTGGCTTTCCCTGGGGTGTAAGTTATTCCTAAGTCGAAATCTGTGATCAACTCAACCCAACGTCTTTGCCTGAGATTCAAATCCGGTTGGGTGAAGATGTACTTCAGACTTTGGTGATCAGTGAATATTTCGCAACGATTACCAAGAAGGTAATGTCGCCAGGCTTTAAGTGCATAGACTACAGCTGCAAGCTCTAGATCATGAGTAGAATAATTCTCCTCATGTGGGTGCAATTGCCATGAAGCGTAAGCAATTACGTGTCGATCTTGCATGAGAATGCAACCTAGTCCTTGTCGCGAGGCGTCGCAGTAGATAACGAAGTCCTTGGAGAAGTCTGGCGGTACCAGTACGGGAGCAGAAGTCAGGCGTCTTTTCAGTTCCTGAAAGCTGTGCTCACATTGTGGAGTCCATTCGAACTTCTTATCTTTCTTGAGGAGTTCGGTTAGAGGTTTAGCAACTTTGGAGAAATTTTTGACAAAGCGACGGCAATAGCTCGCTAAGGCCAGAAAACTCCGAACTTGCTTGACCGATTCAGGTGGAGTCCAATTAAGGACGTCTTGAACTCGCTCAGGGTTAACAACAATACCTTTACCAGATATTACATGACCCAGATAGGTCACTTCTGACAACCAAAATTCACATTTAGAAAACTTGGCATAAAGGCGATGCTCTCGAAGTTTCTTCAACACTAGCCTAAGATGTTCAGCATGTTCTTCCTCGTTCTTGGAGTAGATGAGTATATCATCGAGGTAAACAACGACGAATTTATCCAAATACTCCATGAAGATTGAGTTCATTAACCGAGAAAAGGTGGCTGGAGCGTTGGTTAAACCGAAGGACATGACGGTGTATTCGTATTGGCCATAACGAGTAACAAAGGCCCTTTTAGGAATGTCCCCGTTTCTGATTTTGATTTGATGGTAGCCCAACCTCAAATCCATTTTGGAGAAGACTGAGGATCCAGCGAGCTGATCATACAGGTCGTTGATCCTGGGGAGCGGATATTTGTTCTTGATTGTGACCAAATTGACAGGTCGATAATCTACAACCATCCGGTCCGTACCATCCTTCTTCTTGACGAAGAGGACGGGGCAAGCCCACGGAGATGAACTAGGTCGGATGAAACCCCTTTTCAAGGACTCATCGAGTTGTTTCTTAAGCTCGGCTAGTTCTAGTGGTGCCATCTTATAGGGTCTTCTAGCAATCAGGACGGTTCCTGGAATGAGGTCTATTACGAACTCAACATCCCTGTCAGGTGGAACACCTGGCAATTCCTCTGGGAAGACATCCGGGAAGTCACAGACTACCGGAACGTCCTCAAGGTCTGGCAAAGGGCTGGCGTTAAGAGAATATAATTGTCGCTTGGCTAATCGGGTCAAGACATTGACTATCTTCCCCGAAGGATGGGTGAGTTGAACAGTCCTAGAGAAGCAATCAATTTTGGCATGATGAGCTGACATCCAGTCCATACCCAAGATGATATTAATATCTGAAGATTTGAGAGCTATCAAAGATGCAAGGAAAACAAGTCTGTCGACTTGGATTTTATTTCCATAACTTACCCTGGAGGTTTGCCATCGAGAACCGGGAGTAGAAATTTCCATAGTGGATGGCATGTCACAGAATGCGGTGTTATGCAAACGAGCATAGTTCTCGGATATAAATGAATGAGAGGCTCCTGTATCGAAAAGAACAGATGCCGGGTGGCAATTAACAAGGAGCGTACCGAGAACGTAGTTGGGATCTTCTTGAGCTTCTTCGGCAGAGATACAGTTGACATGGCCACGTGCAGCGGTGGCCGGCTTGGCGTGGAACACTTTCCCTGTCGGCTTGCCACGGCCAACAGCCTTAGCAGGTTGGTTGGGGTTGGTCTGGGGACACTCACGCATATAGTGGCCAGATTCCCCACACTTGAAACAAGTCACGGAACTGGTACGTGGAGGAGCACTGTTGGTTGGACCACCATAGGGCTTGGCTGGTGCAGACTGTTGAACGGGGCGAGGCGCCTGGAAGGATGGCCTCGGTGTGAACCTGGGTGGCAGGGCAGTGTTGGGCACCCACACGCGGAGCTTCTGAGGACCAGCACCGGATGAGGAACCCACGTCACGGCCATGCTTGCGTGTTGCGTCATAATCAGTCTGACCAGTCTCAGCACTGATGGCCTTGTTAACAAGCTTCTGAAAAGATGTGCACTCATGCAGACGGAGGTCGCGGCGAAGCTCAGGACTAAGCCCCTTACGGAACCTTGCGTGCTTCTTGGCATCAGTAGAAACTTCCTCAGTGGCATATCGTGCGAGGTTACCGAACTCCCTGCTGTAAGCATCCACAGAGAGTCGGCCCTGAGTGAAACTGCAAAATTCCTCACGTTTACGGTCCATGAGACCCTCCGGAATGTGATGTTCACGGAAAGCCTCGCTGAATTAAGCCCAAGTAGTGACATGGCCCGCTGGGCGCATAGCTCCATAATTCTCCCACCAAAGACTGGCGGGGCCTTCAAGATGATATGCAGCAAAGGTGACCTTGTCAGCCTCAGCTACTAGCGCGGAGCGCAGTTTGTGAGAAATACTGCGAAGCCAGTCATCAGCGTCGAGAGGCTCGACGGAGTGGTGGAACGTGGGTGGATGTAACTTGATGAAATCACTGAGTGACACCACGTTAGTCCTCTGATGGTGTGTTGTGTTCTGTTCAATACGCTCCAACAAACGGTTGGTCTCCCGCTTGTTTCTTTCCGCTTCCATCATAACCTCGGCTAGGGAAGGAGGATGAGGCAGATTTGCATTCATGACTTCACTGCCTTCGGCCTGCTCTTGAGGAGCAGGGTTAGTGCGCATGTTGACCATCCTAGGTAAACAAGACAATGATTTAGTCAGAATGATAAGATTCCGACATAGAATACAGAATGTAAGGAATAACTCGGAATGCAAGATGATCATCCGTATGACATGGTAGATACAGAAACTGCTTCTTTATTCCATCGTCATACACACCATACAAGATTTAGTACAAGACCAAACAAAGTACTATTACGGTGAAAAGAGGATTACATCTCATCGGAGGCATTCCAAGCTCCTATACATTATTTTTCTACACCTCCGGAAGGCGATACAAACTAGGTCATATCCCACGAGTCACGCAGGACGATAGACGACACAGCTAGCACGAACTAGTGATACTACCACTAACTCAGACTGATCCGTAGTAGTCCTCGTAGAAGTCACCTCCATAGCCTGGAAGCTCAACATGATCATCCGGGAACAGACGATCCCGCGGAGCTTGAGGACCATAGGGGCTAGGATGAGGTCTTGGACCAACAGACGGTGGCCTGCGGGGACCATGAGGTGGGGTGATGCCTCCTACATCACGCCAACCCATCACGTCTGGCAGAGCAGATCTCACAGGATAGAGATCGCGCATATCCGAATATCCAGCTTGCACCGCCGGTGCAAACCGAGTCAACGTGGCCCAATGGTCAGCATGGGTATTGAAAAGCTCTAGCCTCAAGGCCCGATTTTCACGGTCCTTATCCTCGAGCATCTCAGCAGTGGTGCGAGTCCGTGAATCCTCCTGAGTGGGGTCAGCATAGATAGCCTGGAGATACCCTTGTGCTCCCGGAAGTGATCCTGACATATACCGGAAATCAGAGTCCTGAAATAGGCCAGACCTGACTCGCATGATGGTCATCATAGAGTAGGCGGCGTCCTGCACAGCCATCTCAATAGTAACCCCGAGTCCATAGGAGCAGTGAAGGGGCTCGGTGGATCCAGGATAAGATGGAAATATCCTGACAGTGCAGAGATACTGGCTTTGATTAAAGTCTCGAAATGGCTCTTCGACCGTGTACTCAGGATACCAACGGTATCCAGCCTCAGTCATTACCCTGACCAACATGGCGGTATGGCCGGGTACATCTAGACATCGAGTCAGGCGAACCACTTGATTGAGGTCGCGAGTGGCCATCTGAAAGCACAACCATAATGCAAAGGCATTAGAATTTCTAGCAAAATTTTGGCAGCATAACAGCTGTAAATGCTCAAGAAGGATTTTGAGACATTTGACAAAGGATTTCATACACACTCAACATCATCATATCAAAGTTCTGAGTCCATCCTAACAACATGATGTGGTAGTAGAACTGTACTAGGCTTGTATCCATCCAACCTATAAGGTACTACTGATTAGTAACACGTGAACCTGATAGAGAGAAAGATCCTAATTCCTTAACCCCCGGTGGAAGAATAGATTGACTCAGATCAGAATGTCATAAGATAAAGGAGTAAAAAGAGCCTTACGTTCCAACCCACAAACAATTCCCCTACATATAACTAAAGAATTTCTAGACTCAACATCGACCAGTTTGGCTTGGAGAACCTACAGGCAGTCCGGCTCTGATGCCAACACTGTCAGGACCCCGACTCGATGCCACATAGGTCTAGCATGTAACACCTCATATCACTTTGTGGCCTCACGCACGGTATTCCACGGGTGTCGCCTTACCTTTGCCCGGGACCGTTTGCGCCTTTTGGCACACGTATATGATAGTGTCGCTAGCATCCATATGATAAGGAGCCCGGGCTGACATGGCTAGTCGTAAACCCAAAGTGGCACAGACTTACAGGGACAGGCATCCATGACCCAGCAACGAACGTGTCGGTCATCAGCAAGTGGGTCCGGGCTGTAGCACTGGGCTAGCAGGACTCCGGTAAACCGGGATGTAGCGGGCTAACAGGACTCCGGTACTCAATGCGTGACATTTCCCCGAAGGGACAGACACAGGAACGAAGAAGGACACATGTCGGCCAGCCTAAGTGTTCCAGAGCAGTAGCAAGCTACCATGGCTCAGTGGTAACACTAGGAGACATTTCCCGGTAAGAGAGGCTACTAAGGATAAACAACTAGATAGTCAGATCCCACACATACCAAGCATTTCAATCATACACACAATATGCTCGATATGTGCAAATACAACAAGGCATCAGAACATGACTCTACGACACAAGTACTTTATTTAAGGCTCAGAGAGCCATACATAACATACACATAGGTACGGGTCACACGACCCAGCATTCAAGTCATACAGTCATACAAACCAGCAGCGGAAGTAGCTTGTCTGGGTACAGACAACTAGTAAAATAAAAGAGGCTTGGAAAGCCTAGCTATACTACGTGGTCCTTCACAAGCTCAGGATCACCACCTGGGCCTTGGCCTACTCATTGATGTCAACATCTACGAAGAACCCATCAGAAGGGGTTGCAGTGTCTTCTGTAAAAATGTAAATTATAGCAACATGAGTACAAAGGTACTCAGCAAGACTTACATCAGATCCTACATACATGCACATTATCAAGAAGGGTTGGTGGAGTTGTTGCAGCAAGCCAGCTTTGACTCTTGGCTAGGCTATCCTACGAGACTCCAACTTGAAATGGTTTTGCGTACACGAGTCCACTACTCACCACTTCAATACACTACCGAGGATCCACCTCCGTCTTCCTACGGAAGAGCCATCCTCGGCACTCACACTTATCTTGAGGCTTTTAGTATTTTCCATTTACTTGTCTATGAACTGTATAGGCAACCAAGTAGTCCTTTACCGCAGACGCGGCTATTCGAATAGATCATGATAACCCTCCAGGGGTGTACTTCTTCATACATGTTTCCACCACTTAGCGTCTGCACACGACATGTGCTCGGCAGACTTCAAGCGAAAGCCGACGTGGGTGTAGACCACGACCTACCTAAACACCTAAGTCTCTAGTCCAGGTTTATCGCCTATCCAGGTTCCATCCGCAGGGAGTCCGGCCGAGGTTTCCCATACGGCCCCGAACGATGTGAACAGGGTTCCCGAGATACCTAACGGGTATTCGGTACACCCGGCCACGTACCTACCGCATCACAGCCCACCCCTACGGTCAGCGCTGTCCACGGCCTCCAGTAGGCTACAAACACCAGAAACTACTTGCAACTCCTGGACAGAGAGCTAGGGTGAATAAGAAGTCGAGCGGGGTCATATTTCAGGGCCCAATGCATGGTAGTAGCTGTATCTTAAATCACACATACAGATCTCAGTGCTTAAGGTCGGCCTCAATGAAACAACCCACCATGTACTCCTACATGGCCTCTCATCGATACCTTTACCAAATCGTGTTCACCACACCACTCTCATTACCGACATAATCATTTCACTCTAGCCCATCACCCAGATGAACCAGACCTGACACGACTCTAAGCATAGCAGGCATAGCAAGGTAGGAACAACACATACATATGGCTCAATCAACTCCTACACATGCTAGTGGGTTTCATCTAGTTACTGTGGCAATGACAGGTCATGCAGAGGAAATGGGTTCAACTACCGTAGCACACAGCAGTTTGAATCGTGTTGTCTTAATGCAGTAAAAGAGAGCAGGAGCGAGAACATGGGATTGTATCGATATGATCAAATGGTTGGTTGCTTGCCTGATGGTTCGATGCACGGATACGGTTCTTCGTTAGGGTAGTCACGGTACTCCTCGGGGACAGATCCTGTCGTAAAGGATAACGATACACAGGCATCACCAAACAATGTGCAACAATATGATGCATGCATGAAACATGGCAATATGAGTGTGTTGGGCTAATGCAACTAAAGCTACCAACGCTGTCAGGACCCCGACTCGATGTCACATCGATCTAGCTGGTAACACCTCATATCACTTTGCGGCCTCACGCACGGTATCCCCACGGGTGTCGTCTTACCTTTTCCCGGGACCGTTTGCGCCTTTTGGCTCGCGTATATGAAAGTGTCGCTAGCATCCATATGATAAAGAGCCCGGGCTGACATGACTAGTCGTAAACCCAAAGTGGCACAGACTTACAGGGACAGGCATCCATGACCCAGCTTCGAACGTGTCGGTCATCAGCAGGTGGGTCCGGGCTGTAGCACTGGGCTAGCAGGACTCCGGTAAACCGGGCTGTAGCGGGCTAACAGGACTCCGGTACTCAAAGCGTGACATTTCCCCGAAGGGACAGACACAGGAACGAAGAAGGACACATGCCGGCCAGCCTAAGTGTTCCAGAGCAGTAGCAAGCTACCATGGCTCAGCGGTAACACTAGGAGACATTTCCCGGTAAGAGAGGCTACTAAAGATAAACAACTAGATAGTCAGATCCCACACATACCAAGCATTTCAATCATACACACAATATGCTCGATATGTGCAAATACAACGAAGCATCACAACATGACTCTACGACACAAGTACCTTATTTAAGGCTCAGGGAGCCATACATAACATACACAAAGGTACGGGTCTCACGACCCAACATACAAGTCATACAGTCATACAAACCAGCAGCGGAAGTAACTTGTCTGAGTACAGACAACTAGTAAAATAAAAGAGGCTTGGGAAGCCTAGCTATACTACAAGGTCCTTCACAAGCTCAGGGTCACCACCTGGGTCTTTAGCCTACTCGTTGATGTCAACGTCTACATAGAACCCATCAGAAGGGGTTGCAGCGTCTTCTGTAAAAATGTAAATTATAGCAACATGAGTACAAAGGTACTCAGCAAGACTTACATTAGATCCTACATACATGCTTAGTATCAAGAAGGGTTGGTGGGGTTATTGCAGCAAGCCAGCTTTGACTCTTGGCTAGGCTATCCTACGATACTCCAACTTGAAATGGTTTTGCGCACACGAGTCCACTACTCACCACTTCAATACACTACCGAGGATCCACCTCCGTCTTCCTACGGAAGAGCCATCCTCGGCACTCACACTTATCTTGAGGCTTTTAACAGTTTCCATTTACTTGTCTATGAACTGTATAGGCAACCAAGTAGTCCTTTACCGCGGACGCGGCTATTCGAATAGATTATGATAACCCTGCAGGGGTGTACTTCTTCATACATGTTTCCACCACTTAGCGTCTGCACACGACATGTGCTCGGCAGACTTCAAGCGAAAGCCGACGTGGGTGTAGACCACGACCTACCTAAACACTTAAGCCTCTAGTCCAGGTTTATCGCCTATTTAGGTTCCATCCGCAGGGAGTCCGGCCGGGGTTTCCCATACGGCCCCGAACGATGTGAACAGGGTTCCCGAGATACCTAACGGGTATTCGGTACACCGTGCCACGTACCTACCGCATCACAGCCCACCCCTACGGTCAGCGCTGTCCACGGCCTCCAGTAGGCTACAAACACCAGAAACTACTTGCAACTCCTGGACAGAGAGCTAGGGTGAATAAGAAGCCGAGCGGGGTCATATTTCAGGGCCCAATGCATGGTAGTAGCTGTATCTTAAATCACACATACAGATCTCAGTGCTTAAGGTCGGCTTCAATGAAACAACCCACCATGTACTCCTACATGGCCTCTCATCGATACCTTTACCAAATCGTGTTCACCACACCACTCTCATTACCGACATAATCATTTCACTCTAGCCCATCACCCAGATGAACCAGACCTGACACGACTCTAAGCATAGCAGGCATAGCAAGGTAGGAACAACACATACATATGGCTCAATCAACTCCTACACATGCTAGTGGGTTTCATCTAGTTACTGTGGCAATGACAGGTCATGCAGAGGAAGTGGGTTCAACTACCGTAGCACACAGCAGTTTGAAACGCGTTGTCTTAATGCAGTAAAAGAGAGCAGGAGCGAGAACATGGTTGGTTGCTTGCCTGATGGTTCGATGCACTGATACGGTTCTTCGTTAGGGTAATCACGGTACTCCTCGGAGGCAGAACCTGCCGCAAGAACACCGATACACAACCATCACCAAACAATGTGCAACAATATGATGCATGCATGAAACATGGCAATATGAGTGTGTTGGGCTAATGCAACTAAGACCAGAAGGGTTTGAACCAATTTGAATCAAAGATTCAAATTTCAAACTCAAACATGGCCCTTTAAAGTGTTTTTCCTTGTTCTGCATTAAACATAAGGTTAACTTGTTTAATCATGCATGAAAATAGTACAGATGGATAGATTGGATTTTTCTGATCATTTTTCATATATAATTTGTCTGATTTGGAGTTACAGAATAAAAGTTATGAATTTTTGAAGTTTAAACTATATTCTGGAATTTCCTATATTAGATTAAATCCAGAAAATCAATTACTGCGTCAGCCTGACGTCAGTGTGACGTCAGCAGGTCAACGGGACACGTCCGGATCAAACCTGACAGTGGGTCCCGCGTGTCAGTGTGATTAATTAAACTAAAATTAATTTAAACTAATCCTAATTAGTTAACAGGGCTGGGGCCCACCTGTCATAGACTCAGGGGAGTCAACCAGGGCCCACCCGTGGTCAAACCCGGGTCGGCTGCACCAGCGTTTAGCCGCCGGCGAGCCCGACGTGGCGGCGGAAGTGGTTTTTGCCGTTCCGGCAACCAAACGAGTCGCGGAGACCATCGGAGTGGAGCTGAGGACGAGCCGCAGCTCTTGATGGAGTCCGTTGGGGTCGGGGTGGCCGGAGTTGGCGCCGGCGACGACTTTGGCAGCCACCGGAGTTCGGTCGAAGTCGAACTTGACGCAAGAGGGGTCGGTGAGGTGCGGGGAGTAGCTAGTTAGGTGCTACGTGACGCGGTGAGCATGATGGACACCGTGGAGTGGCCGGAAGGTGACCGGGAGCACGTCGGCGACGAGCTCCACGGTGGTGGGTGCGGTTGAGCTCCGAGAGGTCGCTACACGGCTCGGGAGCAAGAAAAGAAGGGAGGGGAAGATGGCTAAGCTCACGGGGAGTTCGACGAAGCCCTTGGTGCGGCCGGGGACGGACCGGAGTGACGACGGCGTTGAAGGGGATCTCCGGCGACGGCGGTTGGGGCGAGGTCGTTGCGGTGGACTCGGGCGTTGCGAGCGCTCGGGGCTCGGGTTGCTCGATGAAGTGGACAGCGGCGGAGCTCCTGGACACGACGAGAGGACGCACGGGCGGCGGGGAGCACGGCTACGACGTAGGCACGGCGGCGGTAGCGTCGGCCATGGCTGGGGGGCGCGAGGGGCAGGAGCTGGAGAGGAAAGGGGGTGTCTGGGGGGTTCGGGGGAGAGAGGGAGGGCGATCCACGACGTCACCGGGCGAGGGGAGCGGCGAGGCGGCGAGCAGGTGCGTGGCGCGCGCTGCGGTCGCCGTCGGGCACCTGCCTGCCTGCCTGGCCGGCAAGCAGCTCGCTGGAGCGGCACTGGGCTGGGCCGGCAGGTGGGCCGGGTGCTGGCGCCAGGTAAGTTTTTCTATTTTTCTCTGTTTTCTGTATTTTAAATACTTCTGCAACTTTGTTGAATTAATAAAAATACTTAGGCAACTCCTAAAATCACCAAACTACTCCTGGTCCATAGTTGGATTATTTCCAACATGAAACATTTTAGTTTGGAGATATTTGAGCATTTAAATATTTTATATAATTTTAAATGCCCAAATTCAAATATTTATGATTTAATTCACAAACCCTAAGATGGCCTAGGAAAATGTGCATCACTTTTGGCAGAGGTTCTGAACCAAGAAAAAAATGATGGGCATTTTAGAAGGGCATTTCAGGTTCATTGAAAAAGTTTTTGGTAAACCCTAATTGGTTTCAGAGGGGACTGGGGGTTCTGTCATCCCCATTTCAGGTTTCTGATGAAAGAATAAACATGATGCAACACTCTAATGCATGACTAGCTAGGGTGTGACACTATCACAGATCCAAAGGCAAGATATTCGTTGCTAAGAATGGATCCTTTCTAGAGAAGTAGTTTCTCTCGAAAGAAGTGAGTGGGAGGAAAGTAGAACTTGATGAGGTAATTGTACCTTCTCCCGAATTGGAAAGTAGTTCATCACAGAAATCAGTCCCATTGATTCCTACACCAATTAGTGAGGAAGCTAATGATGATGATCATGAAACTTCAGATCAAGTTACTACTGAACCTCGTAGGTCAAACGGAGTACGGTTCGCACCAGAGTGGTACAGTAATCCTATTCTGGAAGTCATGTTACTGGACCTTCATGAACCTATGAACTATGAGGATGAGATGATGAGCCTAGATTCCGCGAAATGGCTTGAGGCCATGAAAACTTAAATGGGATCGATGTATGAGAACAAAGTGTGGACTTTGGTGGACTTGCCCGATGATCGGCAAGCCATAGAAAATAAATGGATCATCAAGAGAAAGGTGGACGCTGATAGTAGTGTTACTATCTACAAAGCTCGACTTATCGCAAAAGGTTTTTGACAAGTTCAAGGTGTTGACTAGAATGAGATTTTCTCAACTATAGTGATGCTTAAATCCATCTGAATCATGTTAGAAGTTGCCATATTTTATAAAATATGGCAAATGGATGTCAAAACTACATTCCTTAACAGATATTTCTTAAAGAAGAGTTGTATAGGATGCAACCAAAAGGTTTTGTCAATCCTAAAGGTACTAACAAATTGTGCAACCTCCAGTGATCCATCTATGGACTGGTGCAAGCATCTTGGAGTTGGAATATACGCTTTGATGAGTTGATCAAAGCATATAGTTTTATATGGACTTGCGATGAAGCCTATATTTACAAGAAAGTGAGTGGGAGCACTACAGCCTTTCTGATAAGTATGTGTGATTGACATATTGTTGATCAGAAATAATGTAGAATTTTTTGGAAAGCATAAAGGAGAGTTTGAAAGGAGATTTTCAAAGAAAGACCTTGGTGAAGCTGCTTATAAATTGGGCATCAAGATCTATAGAGATAAATCCAGACGCTTGACAAGATTTTTGAATGAATACATACCTTGACAAGGTTTTGAAAGAGTTCAAAATGGATCAGTGAAAGAAGGTCTTCTTGTCTATATTACAAGGTGTAAAATTGAGTAAGACTCAAAGCCCGACCACGGCAGAAGATAGAAAGAGAATGAAAGTCATTCCCTATGCCGCAGTCATAGGTTCTATAAAGTATGCCATGCTATGTACCAGACCAGTTGTGTGCCTTGCTATAAGTTTGGCAAGGTGGTACGATAGTGATCCAGGAGTGGATCACTGTATAGCGGTCAAAGTTATCCTCGATTATCTAAGAGGACTAAGGAAATATTTCTTGGTTATGGACGTGATAAAGAGTTCGTCATAAAGAGTTACGTTGATGCAAGCTTTTACACCGATCCAGATGACTTTGAGTCTCAATCTGGATACATATTGAAAGTGGAGCTATTAGCTAGAGTAGCTCCATGCAGAGCATTGTAAACATAGAATATTTGCAAAATACATACGGCTCTGAATGTGTCAGACCCGTTGACTAAACTTCTCGGATGAGCAAAACATGATCACACCTTAGTACTCTTTGGGTGTTAATCACATAGAGATGTGAACTAGATTATTGACTCTAGTAAACCCTTTGGGTGTTGGTCACATGGTGATGTGAACTATTGGTGTTAAATCACATGGCAATGTGAACTAGATTATTGAGTCTAGTGCAAGTGGGAAACTGAAGGAAATATGCCCTAGAGGCAATAATAAAGTTGTTATTTATATTTCCTTATATCATGATAAATGTTTATTATTCATGCTAGAATTGTATTAACCGGAATCTTAGTACATGTATGAATACATAGACAAAACATAGTGTCCCTAGTATGCCTCTGCTAGACTAGCTCGTTAATCAAAGATGGTTATGTTTCCTAAGCATAGACATGTGTTGTCATTTGATGAACAGGATCACATCGATAGGAGAATGATGTGATGGACAAGACCCATCCGTTAGCTTAGCATTATGATCATTACAGTTTCGTTGCTACTGCTTTCTTCATGACTTATACATGTTCCTCGGACTATGAGATTATGCAACTCCCGAATACCGGAGGAACACCTTTTCTGCTATCAAACGTCACAACGTAACTGGGTGATCATAAATATGCTCTATAGGTGTCTCTGAAGGTGTTTGTTTGGTTGGCATAGATCGAGATTAGGATTTGTCACTCTATGTTTCGGAGAGGTATCTCTGGGCCCTCTCGGTAATGCTCACCACTATAAGCCTTGCAAGCAATGTGACCAATGAGTTAGTTGCGGGATGAAGCATTACAGAATGAGTAAAGAGACTTTCTGGTAATGAGATTGAACTAGGTATGATGATACCGACGATCGAAACTCGGGCAAGTAACATATCGATGACAAAGGGAACAATGTATGTTGTCGTGCGGTTTGACCGATAAAGATCTTCGTAGAATATTTAGGAGCCAACATGAGCATCCAGGTTCCGCTATTGGTTATTGATCGGAGATATGTCTCGATCATGTCTACATAGTTCTCAAACCCGTAGGGTCCGCACGCTTGACGTTCGATGACGATTTGTATTATGAGTTATGTGTTCTTGATGACCGAAGTTTGTTCGGAGTCACGGACGTGACGAGAAGTCTCGAAATGGTCGAGACATAAAGATTGATATATTGGAAGGTTATGTTCAGACACAGGAAAGGTTTGGATAGTTTCTGGCATTTTTCGGAGTAGGAGGAGGTTACCAGAACCCCCTGGGAGTGTATTGGGCCTGCATGGCCCTTAGTGGGAAGAGAAGGCCGGCGGCCAGGAGGTGGCGCCCCCCCTATCCAAACCAAATTGTACTAGGGGAGGGGGCGCGTCCCCCCACTTTCCATGTCCCTCTCTCTTTTCCCTTTCCCCTTCTCCTACTCCGAAAAAGAAAGGGGACTCCTACTAGGAGTGGGAGTCCTAGTAGGACTCCCCTCTTTGGCGCACCCCTCTAGGCCGGCCGCCTCCTCCCTCCCTCCTTTATATACGGGGGCAGGGGGCACCCCAAAGCACAACAGTTGTTCTCTTAGCCGTGTGCGGTGCCCCCCTCCACAGTTCAACACCTCGGTCATATCGTCGTAGTGCGTAGGCGAAGCCCTGCGCCAGTAACATCATCAACACCGTCACCATGCCATCGTGCTGACAGAACTCTCCCTCGTCCTTAACTGGATCAAGATCTTGTGGGACATCATCATGCTGAACGTGTGTTGAACATGGAGGTGCCGTACATTCAGTACTTGGATTGGTTGGATCATGAAGATGTTCGACTATATCAACCACGTTTCTAAACGCTTCCGCTTTCAGTCTACGAGGGTACATGGACACACTCTCCCGTCTCATTGCGATTCATCTCCTAGATAGATCTTGAGTGATCGTATGAAAATTTTGAATTATTGTGTTCCCCAACAATGTAGTAGTGGGATAGCATGGGTGCGGGCGGGGAGCAAGCTATATGAAAGAGACATCGAGTGTGTGTGGGAGAGGGGTGTGAGAGCGAGAGAGAGCTAGCGGTGGAGAGAGAGAGGAAGAGAGGGGGAGAGAGAGGGGTCATTTGTGTGCATAAGTGGCATATAGATAGGGAGACAATGTTGATGTTGTTCCAAAGTGGCCTATGTATGGAGACGCAAGGGAAGCGAGTCATCGTGTGTGTGATAGGGACTTCCTGAGAGATCTAGAATAGATGGTGTAGAGAACAACGTGCGAGATTGAGAATGATGATACATTAGGGAGCTATGGAAAGAGTCACGACATATATGTATACAGGGAAGGAGCTGGGGCGGGTCCGCATGTGGGAGAGATAGAAAGATGAGAGTGGTGCACAAGGAGACAAAGTGCTTGTTTGTAGTGGGGGTGGAGTGTGAGGTGAGTGTGCGAGAACCAAATAACTACGGAGATAGACGTTTGGGGCGACGTTTTGTGTGTATGGGAAATATACTCTCTACATAGTGCGTCTGCTTGGGAAAGAGAGCTGTCAGGTGACCTAGAGAGTGGGGGAAGAGATGTGTGCATGCCTGAGAGACAAAGTGATAGAGACCTATATTGGGGTCCGAACTTTAGAAGGGAGGGGGGTTTTAATGTGCTTGTGTGTTCGTGTCTGGGGGAGAGAACGACCTGTGGGGGGGGGGCTTCAGATAAAGAGTGAGGTGTCTATATTTGAGAGACTTTAGTGTAACTGAGATATATATGGTCAATAGTGTGTGCACTCATGGTTGATCAATTTGTTTCACAGTTTATACTGTGAGATAATGATACTTTTGAACATGCGTGATATACCTTGAAGTACCAGAATTACAAACCTAAGATTGGAATTTTGGAATTTGACTCCATCATTAGCTTTTGTAATTCATTTAAACGGAGGTACATTTTTTAAGCCGGGATTTTGTGATTTCAAATTCATATATCAAACCTAGAGATATACACATATGGGCATGTTCAAACTTTATAATCATCCACTTTATTCATACACATACACTTTTTTGCTTCTGTCATCATATTTAGGATAAACACATTTGGAATTTCATTTGAATTGGGCCATATGATGGTACTTGCTTGTACTAGCTCAATGATCCATATTTGAATTGAATGGAAAATCTAAGTTTCGAGTTAGAGACATTGATTTTCAAAACTTGCACTTTTTGCATGCAAAACAAATAAATTCTCGGTCATGATATCATAGTCGGCCATAAAAGAGCACAACACTTAATTTCAGGCGCCAAAAGCTTTGAAACTCCGTGCTCACATCGAAATATCTCGCGCCTGAAAGTTTAGCCATGTGATATTCCTCTTTTACCCCTACCACATGAACGGAAAAGGGTTGCTTTGGTAACTCCATTGTTTTCCCCTCTTCGCCCCAACATTCTTCCCCAGAGCCCCTCCCCGAACGCCACCCCCCAATCACGGCAAGATGCCGAATCTAGTCCTCTGCCGCAGCGGTGGACCTCACACCACACCGGATCTACCTTCCGCACCTTGGAACCCCCAACTGCCAACTCACCACTTCACCGGAGCCGCTTCAGCGACTGGCTTGTCCACCGCTCCAGATCTCCTTGACCGCCATCATAGTCCACCGCACCAGATCTGCTTAACCAGCGTCCTCGTCCACCAAAGTGTAGGCCCGTCACTGACTCCCTCGTCCACCCCATCACTAGCCCTTCATACAAGCCCTCGTTTGCTGCACCGAACGCATTATACGCCGTGCTCGCTGACGCCTTCGTCCACCGCACCGGACATGCTCCACGGACGCCATATTCAACTCCACCGGCCCTGCTTTACTGACACCGCAGCCTCATTAGGTTATTTTTGTTTGTACAACTTCAGTTTTTCTCTTCTTTATTGTGCAACTGTTCACTTACCACAGATGAGCTTTCTTGTATGTCAACAGGCACTGCAACCGAAGCACCGAAGCCGCTTCACCAACGGGGACAGCCGGCCCAAACTCAACCACAACACGAGCACCATCGACAATCCTTAGCTATCTAGTATGACAATTATACCCATATGTCGTCGAGAATCAGGTACTATCATCCAACGGCCAACGCCTGCATTCACTTTCTGAGCATAAGCACCGCACCTTTAAATTTCTTCAGGGCATGATTCAATTTTTCATGAGACGCGTTATTCTTCTTGCACCTGTAGGGCCATACTTCTGGCAGTGAACATGTTACGTGTGCTAAATTACAAACCAGTGCACATATAGTTATGATGCTTTAGTTTTCTCCTAAGTATAACTGTACCTCCTAGATATCACTGCCTACTATTTTACTTCTTGCGTGCTATATTTATGATAATGGTGTTGTTCTAATTCCACATGTTGATTCCATCAGACTGCTTCATGTTCTCTATGCTTAATTACACATCAGCAAACTAGCATGTGGTTCCGCTGGTTTTTGTTTGTTTTACCCTACATTTTCTGATGCTAGCTATTACATCACTGCTCCGACCATCTGTTCATTAATTTTTTATGTGTTCCTGATCTTCCCAAGTTGCATGACTAATTTGATGCTTTTATTAATTATGGAGCTGCCAACCCCATCAAGCAAAATATTTGTTCTTTTGGGGCTGGCACCTCGAACAAGCATAAAAATAGAGTGAAGCACATATATTGTCGTGTAAGCACACACCCTTCTTTCATTAGTTTAGATGAATCATTGATGATCAATTCAAACCAGTGCATGTGATTAAAATTAATTTTACCTAAATAGAGGGTGCAGAATAAACTACAACAACTAGATTTGCAACCACGGGATGCTGACAATATCTTCCAAGAACATTGCAATAGCATCGAGGCTTCACAGCAACATATGGTAATCCAGTGTGTTTTAGTACATGTGAAATGTAATGCGTGTGGGCTGCTTTCTTGGCTTGTGCCCTCAACCTGCAATCCTACATAATTAGAACTAGTTCAGTTGTCTGCTTTGCTATATTTCTTGATTCGAATGCTTGTTTATTACTTGTTAGACTATACCTGAGTTGGCCAATATGTCAGCAGTGCCTGATGTACTATCGTCAAGAAATGCATGCCTAGTTCATTTGATTCCTTAAGTTTTCCTATGAACTTCATCGCAAGACTGTCTTCATAGTTTATATGAGGCCACACTATTAAGTGCTTTCTCAGATTATTTCAACTGCTTAGATGCCTTGGCAACTTAAATATAGCGGTGGTACACTCCCTTTCAACTAGGGATGTCAAATGGGTCCCGTTTAATCCCAATTAATGTCCACTAGTGGTATGATAGTTCAAAAGAGTTTTTGTTTTTTGAGGAAAATGAACTAGGGAGCTAGCAAAAACTAACTAGATGGGAGTGGCGGATGTCATTTATTTCCCACTTACATCCCTAGTTTTATCTTACCATTTTTATTTCTTTTAGGCTGATGTTGCTTCGAACCATTTAAATATAGCTTGCCATGCTCGGCAATAATTCGTATGTCGTTTACCTTGTAAGCTTACTGCCTGGATCATGCGATAACTATCTCTTACTTATGTCCAGTGGAAACCTTTCAGGATGCCGTTCACACTAGGACACAATGTACAACCCCATAATCTATTTGTGGAAGCAGTGCGCCATCCATGTTACTAGATGGTAGCAGTTTAGAGGAAACACCACCGGAGAGCAGTCTGAGCACAGATATTATAGTTCTTGAGGCTCTACTAGAGGCAGAAAAAGATGGTGTGGCTTCCATGAATGAGGTAATCTTGATCTTGAGGCTGGAAATTATGCAATTAGTTGCATGCATTATGCAATCAACCCAAGAATTGGACGAAGTAAGAATGTTGCATTTGAAGACGGAGGAGGTCCTGTTGTTTCTGTTATCTGAAGCCTGGGGTAATCCCAGTTCTTCTTTAGATACCAGTTGATTGTCATTAGATTACTGTACTTGCATGTTGTGTCATGTCTCTAAATGGATTATGTTGTAAGAACCCATATATTGTCCATGTGTTGTAATGATCCGGATTTTTTAGGCGAGGTAATCCTCAATAGTTGTATGATTGACATAAGGTGAACTATTTTTCGTGTGAGCATATTGTATTGGATGAAATAAATGTTTGACTCAAAGTGTATCCAACCTACTGAATTCGAAGATCACGACATTTCTAAATCATAATCATATATAAAGGTGGAATAAATCTTTGTCGTTCTTTTGAAGAAAGAAATAACAACATATAGAATTATCTATGGATATTCGTAATCGAATACAAATTGGATTTGAATTTAGTTGCCAGGGCCCAGGGTAAACGTGAATGTTAATTCTCCCAAGTTTTGAACGAAGCGGCTAAACACCCACTATCATTTGTGGGATGCCCGAAGCAAGTGCTTGCGAGATGGAAATTACTGTCTACCCCTAACACTTGACATCCTAATCGACCGGATTTACACTATTGTCGATATGGGTAGACTAGTAACCTCAATCAGACGTGACACGACCCCTCTGAGCCCATTTAGACATGGTGGGCGCCAAACGTGGGCGGCAAAACACATTTGATTCAAGCTCGTCCGAAAGACATGTGTCTCTCCCTCCATTTCTCCATTCACACACGGTGGGCGGCAAAACAAACTCTCCTCGTCCGAAATCGATGTAGGCAAATGTAGGATCGAAAGTATGTCTAGAGGGGGGTGATTAGACTACTCGACCAAATAAAAACTTATCCTTTTCCCAATTTTAGTCTTTGGCAGATTTTAGCTATCTTAGCACAAGTCAAGCAATCTTAACACAATTCAAGCAAGCATGCAAAGAGTATATGAGAAGCGGAAAGTAAAGCATGCAACTTGCAAGAATGTAAAGGGAAGGGTTTGGAGAATTCAAACGCAATTTGGAGACACGGTGATTTTTGAGCCGTGGTTCCGATAGGTGGTGCTATCGTACATCCACGTTGATGGAGACTTCAACCCACGAAGGGTAACGGTTGCGCGAGTCCACGGAGGGCTCCACCCACGAAGGGTCCATGAAGAATCAACCTTGTCTATCCCACCATGGCCGTCGCCCACGAAGGACTTGCCTCACTAGCGGTAGATCTTCACGAAGTAGGCGACCTCCTTGCCCTTACAAACTCCTTGGTTCAACTCCATAATCTTGTCGGAGGCTCCCAAGTGACACCTAGCCAATCTAGGAGACACCACTCTCCAAGAAGTAACAAATGGTGTGTTGATGATGAACTCCTTGCTCTTGTGCTTCAAATGATAGTCTCCCCAACACTCAACTCTCTCTCACAAGATTTGGATTTGGTGGAAAGAAGATTTGAGTGGAAAGAAACTTGGGGAAGGCTAGCGATCAAGATTCATATGGTAGGAATGGAATATCTTGGCCTCAACAGATGAGTAGGTGGTTCCTTCTCAGAAACAGCAAGTTGGAAGTGTAGGTTTGTTCTGATGGCTCTCTCCACGAATGAAGAGGAGGTGGAGGGGTATATATAGCCTCCACACAAAATCTAACCGTTACACACAACTTGCCAAACTCGGTGGGACTGAATTGGTAAACTCGGTCAGACTGATTCAGCAAATCTAGTGACCGTTAGTATTTTCGATGGGACCGACATGCAACTCGGTAGGACCGATATGGTTAGGGTTAGGGTATAACGTAATCTCGGTGAGACCGATTACACTAACTCGGTGAGACCGATTTTGGTAATAAGCTAACCAGAGAGTTGGTCAGGTAAACTCGGTGGGACCGATTCGCTCATTTCGGTGGGACCGAAATGTTACGAAAAGGAAACAGGGAGTTTACATTGCAATCTCGGTGGGACCGATCGCTCCTCTCGGTGGTACCGAAATGTTATGAAGGGAAACAGAGAGATTACAACCCCATCTCGGTGTGACTGAGATCCCTATCGGTGAGACCAATTTGCCTAGGGTTTGTGGCAGTGGCTATGACATCTGAACTCGGTGGCGCTGGGTAGAAGGAATCGGTAGGGCCGAGTTTGACTTTTGGTTTAGGTCATATGTGGATGTGAGAAAGTAGTTGAGTGTTTTGGAGCATATCACTAAGCACTGTGGAGCAAGAAACTCATTAAGCAACACCTCATCCCTCCTTGATAGTATTGGCTTTTCCTATAGACTCAATGTGATCTTGGATCACTAAACTATAAAATGTAGAGTCTTGAGCTTTTGAGCTTGAGCCAATCCTTTTCTCTTTAGCATTTTGAGGGATCCACTTTCCTCATCCATGCCATGCCATTCATTGAGCTTTTCCTGAAATATTCATCTTGGAATAATGTTAGCCCAATGAGCTATATGTTGTTAGGAATTACCAAAACCACCTAGGGATAGTTGCACTTTCAATCTCCCCATTTTTGGTAATTGATGACAACATATAGATCAAAGCTTCGACAAATGATAATAAGAGTGAAAAACATAGTCTCTTTGAGAAGTATGTGATAAGCAAGAGCTCCCCCTAAATTTGTGCATAGTTTAAGATTTTTTTTGGACTGCAAATGCACAAGGAGTTAGGCTCATGGGTTACTCTTCCATGTCACATACATCCTGGTGGAGTACTCAAAATGATAATAACTGGATACATGCACTCATCACCAAGCAAAGTGAATGATCATATAGAGATAAATGAGATAATGTCATCCAACAAGCATAAATGTAGCATATGATCAAACACATGATCATCCAAGTATCACACAGACATAGAGTATCTCAAACAAGCAAATAAAGTTTAACCACCAAAGCAAGAGAGAACAAAAAGCAACACTCTCTCTTGAAGCCTATGATCTATACATTTTTCTCCCCTTTTGGCAACAAGTTACCAAAAAGTTCATAGAAAATGCATAGTACTAAATCGACTCTCAGGCTTGATCTTCAGGTGGTGGTGTAGATAAGACGCCAAGGGAGAAAGCATCAGTTGATGTAGATGGAGCTGGAGGTGTGGGTGCTGAAGCTGGTTGCACTGGAGCTGTAGGAGCTGTAGCTGGTGCAGATGAAGTGGCTCTAGTGTCTGTCACTGGCACTGCAGCTGATCTCTGAGCTCTAGGCACTCTGGAAAATGCATCTGTGGTTTTCTTGCCCTTCCTCTCCTCCATGTCATCCTGAAGCTGCTCAACAACAGACTGGATCTCAGTTACCTTCACATCCAAGTTGTAGAACTTCTGCTCCATGATCCTCTCTAGGCTCTCCTGGTTTTGAGTCAAGGTGGCCAGCCCTTTCTCAATCCTCAGAGTGGATGCAATCAAGTAGCCTAGTTGATCCTTTTTGCTCTTCAGAAAGTACTGAGATGCCTCTTCCATTGTTGGCATCTTCGTAGCCTTCTCTGTCCTTGCCTTCTCCTTCTTGGCTTGAGCATGCACAGAAGATGGTTCATCTTCATCCATAACCACTTGGTTGTCCTCAAATCCTGGATAGATAGGCATATGATCCTTGTCCAACAAGTATGTGTCTGTGCCCATCTTGGAGTTTATCAGCTCCTAGATCTGTGGGGCATACCCACAACTTCTCTTCTGGTCAGCTGCTGTCCTCTTGATAGTCTCAACAATGAGGCTCATGACCTTGAATTTCTGTGGCACATCAAACAAGTGTAGAAAGTTTATAGCATGGCCTCTGATCATGTTGTGGTCACCTGACTTGGGCAATAGAGTATGCCTGAGGATCTAGTTTATAGTTGGGAGTCCTGACAGAAGATAATGTAAAGATCCAAATTTATGTGTCTCAACTGCAGCATCTGGGATCTCCTTGTACATATGAGCCATGGAATTGCGATCCATCTTCTTCTTGGCATAGACATCCATGTCATCTTCCTTCTCCTTAGGTGCATTGATCAGATTTGCCCATTCCTCAATAGTTGATTGGTACGTCGTACCTTCAGACATCCACACTATCCTGCCATCTGGATAGAAATGTGTTGTGGAGTAGAATTGCATTATGAGCTCATCATTCCACTTTGTGAGCTTCTGCCCAACAAAGTCTGCAACTCCACAGACACTGAAACTATCTTGCACTCCAGGATAGTGTTCCTTATTTTCCTTCATGTAGGTCCAGTCGACCCACCTCATGTCACAAACTATAGGCTTCTTGTCCAACGACACTGTCTCATAGAAATCCTGTTGTTCCTTAGTGTGGAACATGTAGTCAAGAACAGTCCTTCTCCTGATAGCATAGGGATCAGACAACCTCCACTGTCTGAGTCCTGCATCCTTCCTCAGCTTCATGTTCTCAGCCACAGGATGAGCATCATTGTGGTCTGGAATCTTTGGCTTCAACTTTCTCAGAACATGCTCTTCATCTTCTTCTTCTTCAGCAGCAGTTTCAGGCACTGGGGCCTTGTTCTTCTCAGCAGTAGGTATGTTTCTAGTAATCCTCTTCGGTGCAATCTTGGGCTTGGAGGTAGCTTTGGGTGCTTCTTTGGGCTTTGATGATGCAGCCTCTGACCTTATAGCATCACGCATAAGCTTCTGAGCCTTGGGTGCTGGTGCAGAAACCTCTTCTTCTTCTTCCTCTTCCATCATGGAAGGCTTCCCAACAACTCTGGACATGGTCTTCTTGACCCTTTCCTTCCTTTTCTTCGCTTCTGCAGCAGCCTCTTTGGTTTGCGATTCCAAAGGTACTTGAGTAGAGGCTCTGACTTTAGACATGGGAGTTCTCTTTGTAGGTACTTTGGTCTTCATACCAGGCTTAATGGCAGCAGCTGTGCCATACTCCTTTTTGAGCACCTTTTTCTTGGAAGTGGCCTCATCCTCTACTGCCACATAATCTTCATCCTCAGATTCAGAGGTTTTCTTCTTTCTGGCCCTGGTGGCAGCTTTGGGAAAATTGCTTGGGGTGCTCCTGCTGCCCTCATCTGAGGTACTAGAGCGACTAGTTCCCTCACTCATCTGAACCTGCTCCTCTTCCCGGTTCTGGCTGTCACTTTGAGCAGACATGTTGCAAACACTGACTGCTGACCCTGTGAATATATGTAGATGAGATAGAGTGGATGAGCATCACAAAATACGGAGGTTTTTGCAAAAGAATGACTCAAAAACTTAGTTTTAGTTTTCCACACAAAGCATTTCGGCTCAACCGATTTGCAAACTCAGTGATACCGAAGCAGCTTTTGGAACCTAAACTAGTGAACTCAGTCAGACCGAGCCACAGTTCGGTGGCACCGAGACTGCTAGGGTTTCACAAAGTCCTGAACTCGGTCGCACCGATTTGCAATTCTCTGTCAGACCGAGAATCACTTGTGCAATGGCATTAGCCAAATCGGTGGAACCGAGTTCTGCAACCCGATGGGTCCAAGATGGTTTCGGCAAAAACCTAACCCTAAATTTTCAGTTCACTTCTAATCTAAGGGTTGTTTTGACTGGATAGAATCATTCCAAACGTGGCAAGAATCATGATGAACACAATGTGCTAGGAATCAGACGGGGATAGCACTGTGATCGAGTCCATACCCTAGCTTGGCAATGAACTCGCTACAGCGGCAACGACGGGGTGAATCCCGTTAACAGCGGCGAAGACCAGCGACTGGACGCGGCTCGCGACAAGGAGGACGATCCGGAGACCCTAGAGGCAGAGCTATGTGCGGGCGAAGGGGTTTGGAGAAAGTTTCCAAATTTTTGCCCGTGAGTCTATATAGCCCGACCCTGTCGGTGTGGCCGAGTGGAACAACTCGGTGGCACCGAGATGCATAACTGTTGACAGTTACAGCAACTCGGTGGGACCAAAAAGTTCAAATCGGTTGCACCGAGATTGAAAACCTAGATTGACTTAGTGATATTGATATGACCGAAATGGAGGAATCGGTCAGACCGAAACACACAAAGAAGTTTTGCAAGTTTAAGTCTATGACGAATCGGGGACTCCGAGTGCTCCTCACACAGAGTGGTTCAAATCTGACTTGATCAATTTTTTTGATGTAGCATGAATAGAGTTTGAGACGAGAAAAGCATAGATAGCTGGAGAAGGTTCTTAGGCATTCTTGTCCATCCACTTGGCAAAAGAAATGAAACCAATCAATCAAAACAACAAGTGGATGTCCTCGAATGAGTAAAATATGCAACCAACATGCTCACACAATAAAATGGCAAATGAAATATGTGGCAAATTATGCACAACCAATTCTAGCATCTATCAAGCAATTGGTGATGACTAGGTCATCTATATATGAGTATATTGACTTAGGAGTCAAATGAGAACATTTGATCATAGGTCATACTCATCGTTTAAGCTCAAGTGGGGTTACCACTTTTACATAATGCATTGATGTGTTCACACCATTAGAGTTGCTTTCACTCAATTCTTAGAGTTAAGCTCTCCCTAGATGTAAGATCCCCCCTTAGAGGGATGAACTAACCTTGGGTTTTGTCGATGATGACTTCATGTAGGTGTTGAAGATGTGGATGCTCAATGTTGATGTAGATCATTTGGAGCAATCCTTTGGAGTGAGTTGCACTTTCAATACCTACACGGGTTAGTCCCACAAGGAACGAACAAGGATATCCATAGACATAGAGTCATGCACACACACAAGATGATGTCTATGAAAGCATTATGTTACCTTGTCCCTTGTCTTACCAACAAGAGGGTTTGTGACTCCTTGAACTAGTGCAAGATGTGGAAGTTGACTGCACTTGTTGTTGCCAAAATGATATGAGTGAAATATGTTGGCGGAGTCACCCTCAAGAACTCACTAGTTCTTCTTCTTCGGGATCCACATCATCTTGATGGGAATCCTTGGATTTGTAGTTGTACTCGATGAAGTAGAGCTTGATGTACTCTTGGGAACCCACTTGACCAAGGCCTTAGGAGCTTCTTCAAATGCATCAATCTCCTCTTGAAGCTTGTCCTTGCCTTTTTGCTTGTGGTCTTGTGGTGGAAGATCATCTTGATCTTGTATCCCCTTGAAGGAAGTAGGATCATACTTCTCTTGTTGAGGAACAAACTTCATCTTGGGGTATTGATCTTCTTCCCACTCAACTCCATTGGCATTGAACTTTCGTTCAAAACCAACACCTTGGTTCTTCCGGTGCCTTCCTTGCTTGCGTACAATTTCCTCAAATTGCTTACTCCCGGCAAGGCTCTTGTAAACACCTTTCTCTATAATTCCCTTCAATAAGCTATTTTCTTGCTCAAGTGTAACTTGGCTAAGAGAATCATTAGTGGAATCAAGAGAACTACTAGAAGCAACAATATTTGATTTAGCATGATTATTGTTACTACTAGAGGAAGAATCCTTCTTGTTCTTGTTAATGGACTTAACTTGAGGCATGTAAGTAGATAAGAGTAAACGCTTGGCAATGTAAGAAGAACTTTTCTTCCGGAGATCATCATTGATTGCCTTTCAGAACTCATGCTCTTGCTCAAGGTTGAGCTTTTCAAAGCGTAACTTCTCATGAGTCCTTAAAAGTTCTCGATGATCTTCTAAGATAGTTTCATGAGCTAACTTAAGAGTGTTTAGTTCTTTAGTTAGAAGCTCAATCCTCTCCTTATCATTGTCATTCGTTTTATCTTGATTAGCATGATTAATTGACGTTTCATCATAGTATTCATCACTAGAGTTGTCAACAAGTAAATCATCATCACCTAGCAAGTCATCTTCATCACTATTGAAATCAACATACTCGGGGTGTGTTACCTTTGGGCCTTTAGCCATGAAGAATCTTCCAAATCCTTCATTGGGTGAATCAAATATGTCGTAGGAGTTGGTTGACACAAGTGCTAGACTGGCAACACCTTCATCTTGAGTAGATTCGGAGTGGTAGCTTCTCTCGGAGTGATTGTCGGAGTCTGAGCCGGATACCCATTCACCAACATGAGCTTGATGTCTTCGTTTTGTGTAGCTTCTTGATGACTTGTCCTTCCTTTCCGAATCCTTGCTTCTCCGGGATGTTCTTCGCTCATAACGATCACCTCTACTCCTCCTCTCTCTTGGTGGTGATTCTTCTCTTCTACTTCTCGTCTTGGGTGATTCTTCTCTTCTTTTGTCGGGTGCCGTACACTCATTGGAATAGTGTCTGGGTCTCCCACAATTGTAGCAATTGCGCTCTCGACTAGAAGATCTTTTGTCATTGTAGGACCTTGACTTGGAGCTTCTTTCTTTGCTTCTACTCTTGTAGAACTTGTTGAAGTTCTTCACCATTAAGCTCAATTATTCATTGAAGGTTTGTTTCTCACTTGATGATGTGGGGGCTTCACATGAGGCTTTGTAAGCACCACTGGACTTGTTGTTAAGTTCCTCCTTATCCTTGAGTGACATCTCATGAGCAACAATTCTTCCATTGACTTCCGTAGGCTTGAGATCTTTGTAATTTTACATCGTTTGGATCAATGTGCACACGGTATCATATTTTCCGTCCAAAGCTCTTAGGATCTTCTTGATGATGAATTTGTCGGTCATCACTTCCTAAGCTGGCAATCTCATTTGTGATAAGAGCAAGCCTAGAGTACATTTTAGCGACACCTTCACCATCCTTCATTTTGAACTTGTCAAGTTGACTTTGGAGCACATCGAACTTGGATTCCTTGACGGAGTCGGTACCTTCATGCAGATCAATCAAAGTATCCCAAATTTCCTTTGCATTCTCAAGACGGCTGATTTTGATGAATTCTTCGGGGCACAATCCGTTGAAGAGGATATCACAAGCTTGAGCATTGTATTGCAGCATCTTCAATTCTTCCGCGCTAGCTTCACGGTTTGGTTCTCTCCCATCAAAGAATTCACCTTGCAAGCCAATACACACAATAGCCCAAACAGCGGGGTTATGTCCAAGAATATGCATTTTCATCTTATGCTTCCAACTAGCAAAATTAGTACCACCAAAGTAAGGACCTCTACGGTGATAATTTCCCTCGCTAGACCCATACTCTCCTAGGTTGTGAAACCAAGGCTATGGCTATGACCACCAAAAGCAATGGAAATCAAAGAAAATGGAGATCAAAGCTCTGATACCACTTGTAGGATCGAAAGTATGTCTAGAGGGGGTGATTAGACTACTTGACCAAATAAAAACTTATCCTTTTCCCAATTTTAGTCTTTGGCAGATTTTAGCTATCTTAGCACAAGTCCAGCAATCTTAACACAATTCAAGCAAGCATGCAAAGAGTATATGAGCAGCGGAAAGTAAAGCATGGAACTTGCAAGAATGTAAAGGGAAGGGTTTGGAGAATTCAAACGCAATTTGGAGACACGGTGACTTTTGAGCCGTGGTTCCGATAGGTGGTGCTATCATACATCCACGTTGATGGAGACTTCAACCCACGAAGGGTAATGGTTGCACGAGTCAACGAAGGGCTCCACCCACGAAGGGTCCACGAAGAAGCAACCTTGTCTATCCCACCATGGCCGTCGCCCACGAAGGACTTGCCTCACTAGCGGTAGATCTTCACAAAGTAGGCGACCTCCTTGCCATTACAAACTCCATGGTTCAACTCCACAATCTTGTTGGAGGCTCCCAAGTGACACCTAGCCAATCTAGGAGACACCACTCTCCAAGAAGTAACAAATGGTGTGTTGATGATGAACTCCTTGCTCTTGTGCTTCAAACGATAGTCTCCCCAACACTCAACTCTCTCTCACAGGATTTGGATTTGGTGGAAAGAAGATTTGAGTGGAAAGCAACTTGGGGAAGGCTACAGATCAAGATTCATATGGTAGTAATGGAATATCTTGGCCTCAACACATGAGTAGGTGGTTCCTTCTCAGAAACAGCAAGTTGGAAGTGTAGGTTTGTTCTGATGGCTCTCTCCACGAATGAAGAGGAGGTGGAGGGGTATATATAGCCTCCACACAAAATCTAACCGTTACACACAACTTGCCAAACTCGGTGGGACCGAATTGGTAAACTCGGTCAGACCGATTCAACAAATCTAGTGACCGTTAGGATTTTCGGTGGGACCGACATGCAACTCGGTAGGACCGATATGCTTAGGGTTAGGGCATAACATAATCTCGGTGAGACCGATTACACAAACTCGGTGAGACCGATTTTGGTAATAAGCTAACCAGCGAGTTGGTCAGGTAAACTCGGTGGGACCGATTCGCTCATTTCGGTGGGACCGAAATGTTATGAAAAGGAAACAGGGAGTTTACATTGCAATCTCGGTGGGACTAATCGCTCATCTCGGTGGTACCAAAACATTACGAAGGGAAACAGAGAGATTACAACCTCATCTCGGTGTGACCGAGATCCCTATTGGTGAGACCGATTTGCCTAGGGTTTGTGGTAGTGGCTATGACATCTGAACTCGGTGGCGCCGGGTAGAAGGAATCGGTAGGGCCGAGTTTGACTTTTGGTTTAGGTCATATGTGGATATGAGAAAGTAGTTGAGGGTTTTGGAGCATATCACTAAGCACTGTGGAGCAAGAAACTCATTAAGCAACACCTCATCCCTCCTTGATAGTATTGGCTTTTCCTATAGACTGAATGTGATCTTGGATCACTAAAATATAAAATGTAGAGTCTTGAGCTTTTGAGCTTGAGCCAATCCTTTTCTCTTTAGCATTTTTAGGGATCCACTTTTCTCATCCATGCCATGCCATTCATTGATCTTTTCCTGAAATATTCATCTTGGAAAAATGTTAGCCCAATGAGCTATATGTTGTTAGGAATTACCAAAAGCACCTAGGGATAGTTGCACTTTCAGCAAATATTTTAAATAGGGGCAGATGTGTAACTTCCCTTAGACGTGACACAACCGCCCTACCTGTCAGCACCATACATACACCGTGAGCGCCAACTTTGGGCAGCAGAACACCCTCTCCTCGCCCAAAATTACCAGCAAATATTTGGGAGATGCGAGATTATCGTCCTATACCCAACCGGTGTGATGTCCGAAATTTTAAACGGGGGATAAGTTTGTAACTTTCCCACATTTTAGACAAGCACGTCCCAAAGTTTGAGATCCTCCCTCCCCCTCCATTTCCCCGTTCATACAACATCGGCGCCACAACAACCTCCCCATTGCGGCCAGCCTCCTCCGTCTGCCACCCCATCCTCCACCTTGCCGGAGCCACTACCCCTACCCCGTCGTCCACTGCAACAGATGGATGTCTCTCATCCATGGCGCCAAACCAGGATCCTTTCATTGCGTTCTCTCGCTTCACCAGCGCCATCGTCCACCTTGCCGTTGTCGCTCCTACGACCGCTGTCGGTGTCAAAACCGGCGGATCTCGGGTAGGGGGTCCCGAACTATGCGTCTAAAGCTAATGGTAACAGGAGGCGGGGGACACAATGTTTACCCAGTTTCGGGCCCTCTCTATGTAAGTAATACCATACTTCCTGCTTCCTTGATCTTGATGAATATGAGTATTACAAGAGTTGATCTACCATGAGATCGTGATGGCTAAAACCCTAAAAGTCTAGCCTATGTGTTAATGATTCTGCCCTATGGACTAAACCCTCCGGTTTATATAGACACTGGAGAGGACTAGGGTTATACAAAGTCGGTTACTGAGAACAGAATCTACATATCCGAATCACCAAGTTTGCCATCCACGCAAAGGAGAGTCCCATCTGGACATGGGAAGAAGTCATCTCTCTTGTATCTTCATAGCCCAATAGTCCGGCCCATGTTAATAGTCCGGCCGTCCGAGGACCCCTTAATCCAGGATTCCCTCAGTAGCCCCTGAACCAGGCTTCAATGATGAGGTGTCCGGGTTCCTTCTCTGAATACTCAAAAATAGTCTTCGAACACAAGAATCGTGTCCGGCTCTGCAAAACAAGTTCCACATACAACCGTAGAGAGTATAATATTCCACGAGTCTAATCCGCTGACAACTTTTTGTAGCGTGATCACGTCACCCGCTAGTCAGTATTCGAACCGTTTTTTAGCCTGCCGCTTTATATTTCGAGATGCGGTTTCATTGGCACGTCTTGTCAAAGCAGAGATCGTGTCCCCATATTATGGGATTCTCATCAATACGGGTGTTGGTAACCCAACCGTTCTGTTGGCATGATTCCTCGGGAATAGGCATGTTTTAAGGCCTAGGAGGGACGTTTGATATCCATTGCATTTATAAAGGAGAAGAGACTCATCCTTCTTCCTTTACGCCAAGCCTTTTCAACCTCTCGCACCTCGAGTTCGAGCACCCAAAGTTCAATCCAATCACTTCACGCTTCCCAATCATGTCCGGTCCCAGCCTTCAAGGCCGGTGAGTGGCCTCCTCTATCACAGAGGAGGATATCGCAAAGCTTCGGGAGGCAAGATACCTGACTGCGAAAATCGTCCACAGGCTTCCTGCTCAAGGGCAGGTTATTCCTACTCCTAGATCCAATGAGAGGGTTGTATTCATCTCTCACTTCCTCCGAGGGCTAGGATTCGCTCTTCATCCCTTCGTCCGTGGGCTCATGTTCTATTCCGGGTTAGATTTTCATGATCTAGCCCCGGATTCTTTCTTTCATATATCATAGTTCATTATCTTGTGCGAAGCCTTCCTCTATATTTCCCCACACTTCGGCTTGTGGCTCAAGACCTTTAATGTGAAGCCGAAGGTAATCGACAGGAAACAGACGAGGTGCAATGGTGCTGCGATGAGCAAGCTTGCCAATACTACTTGGCTAAAGGGCTCCTTCATACAAACATCCGACCTGTGGCAGCGGGAGTGGTTCTACATCACCGAACCCCATGGTACCAGGTGGGTAGCTACTCCTACGTTCCAATCTGGCCCTCCGTTACAGCTTGCGTCATGGATTAATAAGGGGCTGGACTGGGGATCCATCGACGAAGTGCAGATGCTGCAAAGCCGTATTCGGAGCCTCATGGAAAAGGACACCGGTCTCATCAATGTAATCCAAGTAATGCTGGTCCGACAGGTCCTACCGTGCCAGCGACGGCCTCTCCGCATGTGGGAGTTTAATCCAGAAGGACCCCGAACCTTTCGGCACCTCTCCGGCACGACGCTCGGAGGAATGTGGAAATCATTCTTTGGGACGTGAAAACTGTGGCCGGGTACTACATAGGATATCGGCCTTGACTGCAACCATCCGGATACCCGGTAAGTACTCGTCTTTCAAACACCGTTTAGTCAAATTCCTCATAACAATATACTGAGAAAATCATACTCGGCCAGGGCTGGATAAGGAAGGCGGAGAGAATTAGGTGTTCGGCCCCTCTTCCCAAAGACTCAGCCGATCCGGTGTTAACAAGGATGCTGGCTCCGGCGCCCTACCAAGTGCCGATGAGGGAAGACAAAGAGGAGAGCAGGGAGGCCCAAGGTGGCCTTCATTCTAGAGGCACGCCGGGCACTTTGTCCTGGGAGATTGGAACTTCCACCTCCGAAGGTGGAAAGGAAGGGCAAACTGACAACCCTTCTCCTCATGGGAAGAAGAGGACCACCCCCAAAGACTTGAAGAGAGAAGCTTCTAAGCGGGGGAAGATATCCCGGTCAGGGGTTTTGGTTTGGGAGGTGACGTTGACACGCAGTCGCTCCGTAAAGATAGGCCCTTAGATGAATCGTAAGTGAACACGGGTGTTTTAAACAAATCCCGTTTTCTCCTGGCTGTAAGGGTAACTTTTAGAATATATGTTTGCAGTCCGGCACGCAGCCTTCCTCAATAGTCCTCCTCTTTGGGGGATCTTCTTCTGGAGATGATGGAGAGAGCGACACCCCCACAAATCTCCCTGCCTAACAAGGAAGACGGTGCTGAGGTGTCGTCCCGGAGGATCTCTCCCGTTCAACGAGCGGTGCGAGGGATAGTGAACACCGAGCCCGGAGGTGACACTTTGGCCGCCCAGGGTCCGGGGTGTGCGGCCCCTACGGGGACCAACAACAAAGGTCCCGGACTATCCAAGTTCCGAGGGACGGCGCAATCTGTTCTGGATCCAGAGGCGCTGGATACATTGATGGACACATTGCAACGTGCGTCCGTCTCAGAGGAACATCGTACCTTGATGGGTATGGTGGTTGAGAGGGTTTGTTCCGTGAAAAGCGGATTGAATGAAGCCTTTACGGGCCTGCTAAGAGGCTTCGAGGTACATAATGTAATATTTTTAATTGTGTTACAAATGCAAAATGCGCCTATGAATAGATAGTAGCCCCTGAGACTCTGGTTGGCATCCAAAGGGAGGTGATCAGAGGATCAAGAAATATATGCCTAAGAAATGATCTGACTAATCGAAATACAGGCTGTTGCATCCGTGGTGACTGCCCAAACTTCAGAGAATGCACATCTGAAGCAGAAAGTTGATGTGGCAGATGATGACATCACGCTTATTAGCAGGCGGCTCAACAAGGCACAAGGTATTTGGGGGGGGGCACTCAGTGTATGCAAATACTATAATATGAGCATGACGCTGAAAATTGTACACTGAGATATGTATTACTGCAGACAGTGCCGCCGCATTTGAGACCCTTCGACCTGAGCTTGCCCGAGCCAAAGAGCAGGCCGGGATGAGTAATGCGGCTGCCGAAAAGGCAGCTACTGAATTAAAGGCCGAGCAGGCTGCTCGGCGCCAGTGCAGGAGAGAATATCTACTAAGGCGCTTGAGCTAAAGGATGCCGCTAGCCGATGTGACCTTCTCGAGAGAGATAACAAAACCAAAACATCTAATCTTGACAAGGCCTTACAAGAGGCGCGGGAATCATGGTCCGAGTTTAGAGCGACTCGGGAGGAGATCTGACAAGCTAGGGAGATCACGGCTGGTAAGCCCTTCTTATAGCAAACTAAATTTGGCGATCCGAAGTATGCCCTACTTAATCAGTTGTGGAGTTCTCTAGAAGCATTATTAGACCTGCCAAAGAGTGTCTCCGATGCAATGCAGTTTTTCCAAATGCAAGAAGGACATGCGATGGAAAAGCTTTTTGGTCGCAATTCAGCATGCCAAACCATCCACTATTGTTGAACGAACAGATGGCCCTTTAGGCCGAGCTCCACAAGCTATCCGGATCTCCCATGAAGGACATCATAGTCCGGCTGTGGCCGACTGAGCCAATTCTGAATAGTTATTTCGGTTTGGTGCGGCGACTTGTTGATGCGATGCCGTGTATCGATGTTGTTAAGCGGTCAACGTGCATAGAAGGTGCACGGATGTCCCTTGCCCATGTTAAGACGTAATGGGCGAAGATGAAGGCCACCGATATTGCAGCGCAAAGTCCACCTGAAGGCAAGGACCATAACACGCCGGAACATTATTTTTAAGATGTTCTAGAAGGTGCCCGCTTGATAGAGGGTCAGTGCTGGAAAGATATTATGTTCGAGTGAAGTGTACTGAAATTGTAAAAACAATGTTATGATATATTTAAGGCTATGTTTTTTATACTTTTGCCTAGAAAGTTTTTGGTGCCTCCTGTGGGGCCATTTTTTCATAATCTGAAAGTTTACCAGTCGTCGGCTTCTACTCCCTCGTGTATAATGTAGGGGTGTTCGAAAAAGCACTTGATCACTCTTGTCCCAACGTCTTGGTTCATGAAGGAGGTGTCAATGCGACGAACCATGCAATCGGACTATAGGGCTTTAACACTTTCACTTAGCCATAGGAGTTTGATGGTGGGTCTACGATATAGCCCCTGGTATGTACGCTATTATCCGAATACGTGCATGGACATACGTGACCAGAAGAACGGTCCTTCGTGTAACATGGAAGGAATCACGAAGATTCCAGTGAGTCATCGAGTGGTTGACCAGCTCTCGCCGCATCATGACAGTCAGTTTTCGGCTTTCTCTACTGAGGTGCTCATCCGGACGAACCAGGACACAATCGCAGTAGTTCTCCCTTTACTACCCTAGTCGATAGAGTAGAACGTAAGGTAGCAAGCACAGGAGCCGGGCAAACCAACTATTGACCAAAGATATGATTCAGAGCTGATGCATATAAGGCCAAACTCGCGGCGCCGAACACTCCCTATAGGTGTTTGGACTTTTCAAAGTATACCAGGCCGAATACCACCCCTGGTAATGGGTCCTGGTGTCAAGGCACATGTGGCAATCTGACATGGGGAGAGAACGAAAGTGGTGAGAGAGTAAAACTCCAATAAAATATGGACCAAGCTGCTTCTATAATATCCCTTTCTAGTACGGCGAGCCGTGTACTTCCTAGGACATTGTACATGCCAGAAAACTATAAAACAAAAAGAGATAAAAAGGTTTACACGGGGTCTTAATCTAAAAAGAAACCTTAGTGCGGGGCCCTGCTGCACGTCTACGCCGTTTTCTCCATTGTGATGTGTCCTTGAAGGGGGTAGTGTGATGGCCATCTGTAAAGAAAAAAAGAAAAACTCTGGAAAAGAAAATCCAGTGTGGCCTTAAATAAAGTTGGTTCATTTAATGAACCTTGAAACATAACCGTAGAGTCTGAATAGGGTCGATCCGAACTATGGACTATTTGTGTGCAGTGTGCCCCCAGCGCTGCCCAAGGGATTTTAAGGGTGTACTTGTGTGTACGAGGTACGTATGCTATCGCCTTATGGGGAAGTCGATGGGGGCGTAACTGCTAATCGAGCTCAGGTTTGTCTGACCTGCCGCACTGAGGCATACTCTGGACATGTTTAGTTGTGTCCGCGGTCCTCATGACTGATGATCTGTTCGGCTTGAATAGGCTATTTTGGACTTCGGTTGCTAAGGCCGTAGTGTTCTTCTCCGTACGGAGAGAGCGCTCCATGTTTCCACTAACCATAATGGCGCCACGTGGTCTAGGAATTTTGAGCTTTAAATAGGCATAATGCGGGACTGAATTAAAGCAGGCCAAGGTCGTTCTTCCGAGTAGTGCATTATAGCCACTTCGGAACGGAGCTATGTCGAAGATTAGCTCTTCGCTTCGAAAGTTATCGGGAGAGCCAAATACAACTTCCTATGTTAAAGAGCCCGTGCAGCGGGCTTTGACTCCCGGTATAACTCCTTTAAAGGTCGTGCTGCTTGGCTTGATTCTTGACGATTCTACCCCAATCTTGCGGACAGTGTCCTGATATATCAGATTTAGGCTATTGTCGCCGTCCATGAGGACTCGAGTGAGATGATACCCATCGATTATTGGGTCGAGCACTGGGGTAGCGGAACCCCCATGATGGATACTAGTCAGGTGATCCCTGCGATCAAAGGTGGTCGTATAGGCCACCCATAGGTTGAATTTGGGGGTAACAGGCTCAACGGCATAGACTTCTCGGAGTGCGCGTTTGCGCTCCCTCTTTGTGATATGAGTGACATAGATCATGTTCACTGTTTTGATCTCCGGTGGAAATTTCTTCTGTCCCCTCGTGTTCAGCTAGCGAGATTCATCCTCGTCTTCGCTCTGAGGTCCCTTCCCCTTGTGTTCGGCGGTGAGCTTGCCGGCCTGCTTGAAGACCCAACATCTGCGATTGGTATGGTTTGCGGGTTTAGCAGGGGTGCCATGGATCTGGCAGTTCCTGTCTAATATTTTGTCTAGGCTGGATGGACCATCTTTGTTTCCTTTAAATGGTTTCGTCCACTAACCGGATCTGGAGCCACTGAATCCGGCATTTACTGTTCAATCATCTGGGCTTCCCACATTGTTTCGACATTTGTTTTTGATAGGTCATGGCTTTCCATTGCCATCCCTGACTTCGGATGTGTCGGGTTCGCTGGTGCTGCTACGAGCTAACCAGTTGTCCTCGCCCGCGTAAAAATGGTTCATGAGTGTAGTTAGGGCTATCATCGTCCTAGGTTTTTCCTGGCCGAGGTGTCTAGCTAGACTTTCGCCCCGGACACTGCGCTTGAAGGCCGCTAAGGCTTCGGCGTCCGGGCAATCAATGATTTGGTACTTCTTAGTGAGAAACCAGTTCCAAAGCTTACGGGGTGATTCCCCGGGTTGTTGGATTATGTGACTTAGATCGTCAGTGTCCGGGGGGCGGACATAAGTCCCTTGAAAATTGGCCTGAAAAGAATCCTCAAGTTCTTCCCAACTTCCAATGGAATTTTCTGGGAGGCTTTTTAGCCAGTGCCGAGCTGGTCCTTTCAGCTTGAGGGGTAAGTATTTGATGGCGTGGAGATCATCTCTGCAAGCCATGTGGATGTGAGGAATAAATTCTTCTATCCAGACCGCCGGATCCGTCGTTCCATCATATGCCTCGATGTTTACGGGTTTAAACCCTTCTAGAAATTCGTGATACAGCACCTCATCGGTGAAGCACAGGTGGTGCACAGCACTCTTGTATTTGACTGTGTCGTGGCGTGGGTTCGACGGTTGTGATGTTCGGTATCGACTCCGAACTGGTATATGACCGGCGTATTTGGCTTGATAGCCACAATCCCGTGTTGGGTAACGGTCCCTAGATCCATAAATGGATCTGGCTTTACCAGCCTTTTTGTCCAGGTCCTTACGTAGATCGTGTTTCTGGTCCTGAGCCGCAACCTCCCTTCCTTTATGGGGAGGCGGTGCGGGCTTGTGTATGGCATTTCTAGCTGCTCTGTCTCATCCACGAGGTGGTTAGTCTGGCTTGTCGGTCGTATTGTTTTTCGGTGGTATAGGCACAATAGCCTCGTCGTCGAATTCGGGCAGCAGTTTACGCTTAGGATAGCCCCTTGTTTGGAGATTATAGCCATATTTTTCCTCACTGTCTAGCACTTCGTTCCATCTGTCATTAAGCGTATCCTGTGTGGCTTTAATCCGCTGCTTCTGCTTCTTCAGGCTCCTTGCAGTGGCGATAAGCCTTTGATGGAGGTGTTCTTGTTCTAAGGGTTCTTATGGGACGACGAATTCGTCATCGCCCAGGCTGATCTCCTCCTCGAAGATAGGTTGATAATTGCTATCTTCGGCATCGCTGTGGTCAGACAACATCCCCGTACTGTGCTCGCCGTCTTCTCGCACACCCTGCTCTGACGCTGGGTCTATGGGGTCCTCAGCTTGGTCTGAATTATCTCCGTCTTCCGTGACAATGTGGCTGTTCTTCCCTTTGCCGGATCGAGATCGGTGCTTCTGACGCCGATGCTTGGGAGGTTCATCGACAAGCATATCATTATCGCCATCGGCCACCTTCTCTTTAAGTGTGTCCACCATGTATATATCGTATGACGATGTAGCCGTCCATCGCCCTATGAGTGGTGGTTTTTGTGCCTGCTCCTCTCCAGCATCGTCGTCCATACCGTCGATGTCTTCGGAGACGTAATCAAGCGTGTTGGTTAAGTCTTCGACAGTGGCAATGAAGTGGGTGGTGGGTGGGAAGCGAAATTCATCACTTCCCATTCAAACCGGATATAGTTCAACTATGAGTCCCCTGACAAGGAGAGGTCTTTTAACAATTTTAGCACATCGCCTAAAGGTGAGTGTCGGAAGATGTCCGTGGAGCTGAACTCGATGATCGGCGCCTGATCAAGTTCGATGGGCGCGGATGACGCGGTTCAGAACTTACGACCGGAGACGGATCCGAGGTTCCAAAGACGCAGGCCCCGCTCAAGGCCGGGTCTGTGTGCGGCTCCAACACTGCTGAGTCTACGGATTCCGTGGCGGGGTTGAGCCTCCCGTCCTTGGATGGTGCAGTCCGCTCCGGATTTATGGCCAGAGCGGTTATAGGTGCTATTTCCTTAGCGCGGTCCGATGACAGATTCAGGTCATGTTCATCGTGGTAGCAGGGAGCAGCCATCATGGGCTCGAATCCGTCGAAGATCAAGTCTCCGCGGATATCGGCCACGTAATTCAAGCTTCCAAATCTGACCTGATGGCCAGGGGTGTAGCTTTCGATCTGCTCTAGATGGCCAAGCAAGTTGGCCCGTAGTACGAAGCCGTCGAATACGAAGATCTGTCTGGGGAGGAAAACCTCCCCCTGTACTGCATTGTTGTAGATGATTAACGGAGCCATCAAACCTTTTGGTGACGACGCAACGGAACTCTCAATGAAAGCACCAATTTTGGTGTCAAAACCGGCGGATCTCAGGTGGGGGGTCTCGAACTGTGCAATTAAGGCTAATGGTAACAGGAGGCGGGGAACACAATGTTTACCCAGTTTCGGGCCCTCTCTATGGAGGTAATACCCTACTTCCTGCTTGATTGATCTTGATGAATATGAGTATTACAAGAGTTGATCTACCACGAGATCGTGATGGCTAAAACCCTAGAAGTCTAGCCTATGTATTTATGATTCTGCCCTATGGACTAAACCCTCCGGTTTATATAGACACCGGAGAGGACTAGGGTTATACAAAGTCGGTTACAGAGAAAGGAACCTACATATCCGAATCACCAAGCTTGCCATCCACGCAAAGGAGAGTCCCATCCGGACACGGGAAGAAGTCTTCTGTCTTGTATATTCATAGCCCAACAGTCCGGCCCATGTTAATAATCCGGTCGTCCAAGGACCCCTTAATCCAGGACTCCCTCAACCGCCTCATCCATGGCAACAGGGCTTATCCCCCGACCTGGCCGTCTGCCGTCTAAAATCTTCTTCCGTGCCGCTAATAGCCATCGCACTGGCAGCACGCTCAACGTATCAGCAGGGGCATACAGAGCGTTGCAAGAGAGGTGGTACTCTTCCATATCTGCTTAAGTTCTGGATCTCACCAGGAAAATATATCTAACTTGTTTATTATACTTGTCCCTAGCAAATCTTAGTGGCTATTTGAAAGCAAACATTGGTTGCGAAGTAGCCTTTGTCCGGTTTGCACCTTCAAATCCGCCATGGCATGGTCAGTATACTCGTAAAGCTTATGGTTTTTCCCCTTTATATTCACTACCATCAACGTAGGTGCTTCGTGTCGTGCTAGCTCTGGTCCTCAAGACCTCAACCCATCAAGTGAAACAACATGTCGCTCATAATTCCAAAGCTTAGTTGTTGATATATGAATCTGATATGAAGCTCATATATTACTAAAACATAGAATGTTTAATTGGTCACCTAATGTTCCTATATTCGTTTAGAAAAGCATGTGCGCCACACACTAGCGGAGCTACAGTTAAAATATTGGGTGGCCTAGATGGCTTAGACTATAGGGGATCCCAAATTTTTGTACAAATTTACCTTCACTACTTTGTATATTGGACTAGGGCTGGGCGGGCCATGGCTTTGTTTTGCTCTTATGTAGCTCTTTCTTGTCGTATCGGCAATAAGAGCCCATATGGTCAAGCTAGTTCCACTTTCCTGATTTTACTCTTGATGCTTAGGGTTTTCCCCTTTTATCTACTCTACTATGATCTGCTTAGGTGCTTTCTGTCGTACTAGTAGTACTCCCCCCTTCAAGCTAAACAACACAGCACTCATAAGTCCAAAGTTGAGTTGTTCAAATATGATTGTGATATGATACTGATATTAGTTAATACATGCATTTAATTTGTTAGCTAAAGGTCCCACTTGAGTTTCCAAATGCATGTCGCGACATATAGAGAGACAGTAGAATTGCATTTCTTTGTCACTTGTTGATTGTACTTTCTTGTCCATACCAAATCTTAGTTGTTATTTCAAAGCAAACATTGGTTGCTAACTACCCTTTGCGTGGTTTGCAGCATCAAATATGCCATCCCACTGCCACGGTCAACACTATACTAATCATGCTTACGGTTTCCCCATTTTATGATGACCACAATCAGCCTACATGGTTTGTGCCATAATTGCACTGCTCCACCCATCGAGCTAAACAAGCTTAGTTGTACAAATTCGAATATGATATTATGCTCATATTAGTAAAACAGAGACATGTTTAATTGGTCAGCTAAATGTTCCTACTTCAGTTTCGAAATGCATGTGAGCCACATATGGAGAGACTGGAAGGAATAGTATTTCTCTGTGCGCTCTGGTTCATCATGGGTGGGCAACAGATATTGTATAGAAAACCTTGTAATATCTTCAATCTACTTTCTCTTCTGCTCTTCTTTAACATGATCCTCTTCTCTTCTTTAATAAGTATGTTCCTTGTTGGGAAGAGTAGTAGAGACATTTGCGGTCGACTGGTCAGGTCGAGTTGTTCTCCCTTTGTATATTTTCAACCTGTCAGGCTAGGTCGACTTGTTCTTCTTAACTATGTGTTGAAGTTGTCATATGTGAAGTATCATCACTTCTCTATCTCTCATATTTTGAGTAGTAGGCCACATTATATTAATGCACACCCCAAATTACAACATGCATGGTATCTCTCAGTAGAATTGTAGAGATAGCACAAAGGGGTTTACACGGAGGCATTATTGGATTAGAATCACTTCTGCATTACAAAGATAATGTCACTTGTTTTTATGTTTTCATGCATGTCAGGTATTGAACATGATCAAAATGAACATGATAATGGGTGCATGAGAGGAATATTGCGAAACAATCCACTGGCTAACAAACTTGGCATGGTGGAGGATGTCCTATCTTATTCACCCATCAAGGTGCTTGCTCTAACTTGGCAAGGTTGTATTGCTCGCACATATTTTGCATATGACCTCTTGCATTACTTCTACTTTGTTACACCACCATCTGCTTAGTTTAAGCATCATATATCAGTATATGCCATACCTATCAATTTTCTGTACCTATTCCATGTGTCATCATACTACGTTTTTCTAGTCAAATGTTGTTCTTCTATAATAGATGTCCAAAAGGAAGAGGGTGAGTGCAGATCCTCAAGGACTACAAACTAGGTATTTAGAAAAGGTAGTGATACCTGTTAAATCAGATAGATAAGCAGCCACAGAAAACACAGGCCCAACTATACCACACTTTACCCCTACTCCATAGGCCAAACCCCTATTAGAACTGTTGAGAGCCCAGCGTCAGGTACTGTCTATGATATCAATTCAAAATTTGAACTCCTAAATTTCTGCATGTGCCTTACCTTCTCTCTTGTATGAAAACTAATTTCAGATGAATCTCCTTGCTCAAACGATCATAGGATCTCACAACAATACTGGACACTGCATTGCTCTTGTCAGTACCTTTTGCACTTTGTCAGCATACTTACACTCATTGCCATTTGATTATGTAGCATTACTGTGGCATTACTGTAAATGTTCACTTCTTTATCCTCCCTTTGCTTGAAATTATAAGATCTATATTTACTCTTAGATAAATGTAGAATTAACACAATGGATATGAAGTTTTGGATTGCTCATGTAAGTACCTGTTGTCACATACTCCCTCTGTATCGAATTAATTGTTGATCAATTGGATATATTTAGAACTTCATAGTGCTAGATACATCCATTTGAGCGACAAGTAATAACAGACGGTAGTGGTATTATTGTACTTGCATCGCGAGATAGTTGATTGTCTAGCATTACTCTGCATCTTATCTGCCCTGCCCTCCACTTCCTCCAAATTATTAGATCTACATTTACTCTTACCAAAATGTTGAATAAAGCCAATGCCACTGCACACGTTGATGTCTACATTCCTCTTGTTAGTACCTTTTGCCTTGTAACGTTGTACTTTATTAATTGCTATTTTATTATGTATCATCAGTCTGCAGCTGAGCTTCATTATCCTCTATTTCTTCCAATATTATGTGATCTATATTTACTCTTTGCAAAATGTAGAATAATGGCAACGCTTATAAAAAAGTTTCTTTGGGGAATTTTTTGAATTATCCTTCCATCAACATGGAGAAGGGCTTTGTCCAGCCCGTGTTAACATCTAATGTAGGTTCATTCTTCTCAAGCCTTCAAACTTTGTTCTAGTATAGGTTTGGATAGGCATCATTTCCTCCACTGTTGTTTACTTTGTTGTTTACATCTGATTGGATGTATGCAGAACATATCCATTTATTTGCTTATATAATTGTGAAACTTGTTATGTGTCTCTTTGTTTCTCTTTCAGAGTCGTATCTCTTATGCCATGCAGAACTTTAGGGAAGATGGTGAGCCAAACCATCTTGAACAAAGCGAGATGACCCCAAGGTCCTTTCTTGATGAAGACAGTGAGTTGAAGCTACTCTCCAGCAGTTGTGAGATAACCTCTATGCAGTCCCTGCCTCAATCAGTTCGACTTCTTCAGTCTCAACTTAAAGCGGAAAGGCTTGCTTCCGCTAAGCTCCGACTTGATGTCAAAGATGCAATGAAGATCTCAAAGGACTGCCTTGCAAGCTTTGGTGCTATAAAGCTAGGGATGCAGTATCTATTTTTGACACAACTGAGGTCTCATTAGCTTGTTCGGCTGCTTGCGGTGGCCGTACCGTCCAGGCTTAATGCCTTCTGAAGTGCTCTTAGTTTTGTATATTCTTTTGTCGGCTTGTTTTTATGCACTGGTGGCGACCTTTGATGCCTTGTGTATGTAATCCGCGGTCATGTTGCACTTTATTATGCCATAATTTGTTTATTGTATAGTCAAGGTTTATTCTTGGTCGATATGCTGTAATTTAGGCCGGAAGGTTTAATGGATCTCAATGTTGTCGGTCTTCAGGCCGGTCCGTTACTCATATGGGCTAAAATGTGGGCCTATAATTATCTTGGGCCATTAGCAGGTCTAATCGTGTAGTAGTTTTCCGCCTTTAACAGGACGAGTAAAGTTCTGGCCAGCTGGGCCAGAGAATACCATGGGCTCTTAACAGGCTAAAAACTAGATTGGGCTAGCATTGATCCGAAAAATTCATGGGCCAATACAGGCCAAAACTGACTCAGGTTTGTCCCAAATAGGACGAGCCGTTAACAGGCCAAAATATATCTCAGGCCCTTTTTGGCCCAATAAAATTATGGGCTTTAAGTAGGCCGTTACCAACGCGGGTGGTAGGCCCAACAGTGTCACGGGCTAGTATCGGATGGGCTGTAAGCAGGACGGATTCAACGCAGGTTGTATAGGCCCAACTGTTACATGGGCCATTAACAGGCCGATAGGCCAGCTGGGCTGAAATTTATCCATGACGACTATGGGTCATTAAGGGGCCTAAAGTTACTTCGGACAAGATATAGCCTAGTTTCTACATTGGCCATTAAATGGCCTAAAGTTAAACTGGGCCGACAACGTCCCAGTTGCACCACGGGCCGCTAATAGGCCGAAACTATTATCGGGACGAATTGGTAAACAGGCATTTAATAGGCTGAAATACAAACCTGGCTTAGAATGGGCCCAAAAGAACAGAGGCTTGTTAACGGGCCTGATCCGATATGGCCGTAATTTGTCCCAAAACATGATAGGCTGTGAATGGGCCTGATCTGATATGGGCCTCAATTTGACCCAAAACATGGCAGGCTGTTAATGGGCAAGCCCACAAGTGTGTGAAAAATATGGTGGGCCTTTAGCTGGTCCGACTTTTTACCTTAAATGGACCACTATTGGGCCGTGCCATGTGGTGACATATCATAGGCGTATTCCGTCCATTGTAGGGATGACATCTGCCCCAACGATGCGCCGACACGTGGTTCCTCTGGCCAATGAGAAATTTACACCTGGAAAATTCCCATTGGTCGTAGCTGTTAGCGGGTTATCGGATCCAAAACCGGACCCGATAGCTTAACAGCGACCCATTATGGTGGCTGCCACATGTAGGTCACCCTTGACGAAAGAACTTCCATGACGCACCATTTATCGGCATAGAAGTGCACACTTCCGTGATGATAATTTTGGTAATGTAATGGAACACTTCTACGACTGCACAGGTATGACTATCTTGATTCTGTCATAAAATCATCATGGATGTACATGCATGACAGAAAACATGACCTACTGTGACAAACATGTATCATCACAGAAGTGTTTCTTTTGTAGTGTTTCCACACTTGTGCTTCAGAGTAGCACCATGTGTTTCATATAGAGAATCTCCTATGTTGTCACTTTCATATATTAGTGGGAATATTTCATTATAGAACTTTTCTTGTATATTCCGATGGTTGGCTTCCTCAAATGCCCGAGGTCTTCGAGCAAGCAAGTTGGATGCGCACCTACTTAGTTTTCAGTTTGAACTTTCATACACTAATAACTCTTAGTGCATCCATTTCATGGCAATACCTACTCCTCGCATTGACATCAATTGATGGGCATCTCCATAGCTCGTTGATTATTAGTCGCGTCGATGTGAGGCTATCTTCCTTTTTATCTTCTCCAAATTACCTCTACCACCATACTCTATTCCACCCATAGTGCTATATTCATGTCTTGCGCTCATGTATTGCATGGGGGTTGAAAAAGCTGAAGCGCACTAAAAAGTATGAACCAATTGCTTGGCTGACACCAGGGTAGTACATGAGCAATACTTTGTGTTAAGAAGATGGAGCATGACAAGGCTATATGATTTTGTAGGGATAACATTCTTTAGCATTGATATTTTGAAAGACATGATTGTTTGTTGGGATGCCTGAGTATTGATGTCTTTATATCAAATTATAGACTATTGCTTTGAATCACTCATGTCTTAATATACATGCCATGATTAGATTACATAATCAAGATTATGCTAGGTAGCATTCCACATCAAAAATTGTCTTTTCTATCATTTACCTTCTCAAGGATGACCAGGAATTAAGCTTGGGGATGTTGACACATCTCCATCGTATCTATAATTTTTGATTGTTCAATGCAGTTATTCTACAACTTTCATATACTTTTGGAAACCTTTTATTATTATTTTTGGGACTAACATATTGATCTAGTGCCCAATGCTAGTTATTGTTTGTTGCATGTTTTTTCTTTCGTAGAATATCCATACCAAACGAAGTCCAAACGCGATAAAAATTCACGCAGATTTATTTTGAAATATATGTGATTTTTTGGAAGAAGAATCAATGCAAGACGGTGCTCGTGGGCCCCATGAGGCACGCCGTGGTGCCTCGTGAGCCCCTCATAAGTCGGTTGACCCCATCTTTCACAACAAGAAAGATAATATCCAGAACAAAATCGTGTTAAACCTTCAGCCCAGTCGGAGTTACAGATCAACAGGAATTTAAGAAATGGTTTTCGGCCAGGAAACAGGAATGTGAAACAGAAGAGAATAGAGAGAGATCCAATCTCAGAGGGGCCCCTGCCCTCCGGGAGCCATGGAGACCATGGACCAGAGGGGAAACCCTCCTCCCAACTAGGGGGAGGCCATGGAAGAAGAATAAGGAGGGGCTCTCTCCCCCCTCTCTCCCGGTGGTGCCGAAACGCCGCCGGGGCACTCATCGTGATGGCGATCCACACCAACAACTTCACCGTCATCATAACAAACTCACTCCCCCTTTATGCAGTGGTGTAATGCCTCTTCTCCCTGCTGTAATCTATACTTAAACATGGTGCTTAATGCTATATGTTATTATCCAATTATGTATGGCCATCCTATGATGTTTGAGTAGATTCGTTTTGTCCTATTGGTTGATTGATGATCGTGATTGGTTTGAGTTTTATGTTTCATTTTGGTGTCGTCCTATGGCGCCCTCCATGTCATTCAAGTGTGAGGGATTACCGATGTAGGGTGTTGCATTACATTCATAATTCGCTTATAGTGGGTGGCTAGAGTGATAGAAGCTTACGCCTAAGTAAGGGGGTTGTTGCGTATGTGAGTAAAGAGGACTTGATAGTTAATGCTATGGTTGAGTTTTACCTTAATGATCTTTAGTAGCTGCGGATGCTTGCTAGAGTTCCAATCATAAGTTCATGTGATCCAAGTACGGAAAGTATGTTAGCTCATGACTCTCCCTCATATAAAATTGCAATAATGATTACTATCTAGTTATTGATTGCCTAAGGACAAAATCCTTCTCTTATGTTACAAAAGCTTTCTACTAAACAACTAACTTTCATTGGTCTAGTTATTGATTGCCTAGGGACAAAATCCTTCTCTTGTGTTACAAAAGCTTTGTATTAAACAACTAACTTTTTATCTTGCAAATTACTCATAGTTTATTTCTCGCTAAGTCATCTAGTTTTATTCTTGCAAACTTATCCTTACACCTACAAAATAGTGTCATACTTGTTCTAGGTAAAGCGAATGTTAAGTGTGCGTAGAGTTGTATCGGTGGTTGATAGAACTTGGAGGGAATATGAATTCTACATTTATCTCCTTGTTGGGTTCGACACTCTTATTTATCAAAAAAGCTACAATTGATCCCATATACTTGTGGGTTATTAGTTGCTCTCAAATGACAAAAGCCATGCACTAACTCAGAGCAACCACCAACTTATGGTGGAAGGGGTGTGCTATTTATAGCCAAGAGGCAATCTGACATGATATGGCTGAAATGACCCTGGGTCAATGGACAACCGACATGTGTCCAGTAGTCGGATTTCAAACACACGCGGCAGCTTGACTTGGGCTCAAAGTTAAGCTGACTCAACTAACTTTGGAAGAGATTTTCTCTCATTGTCTTCGCTCAAAGACATAGGGTTTTAGGTTGAGAATCACGCCAGTTTCCTGACATTGTTTACCTCAACCCCACTTAACAGTTTGGTGGTTCCTATGACCTAGGAAAGAAGAAAATGAACTACCAAAAGACTATGTCTTCGCGTTCCATTGTTTTCAAGTGAATGTCTTCACGCGTCATTATATTCAATAGAATGTCTTTGCGAACCACCATTTTCTTCAATGTCTTCATACATTTTTAGGGGTCATCTCCGATGGGTAAACAGAATCAATAGGGATTTCAACTTGTGTTCTCCTATGAATCTCACAAACACATTATTCCCTCAACCAAGTTTGTCGTCAATACTACAAAACCAAATAGGGGTGGCACTAGATGCACTTATAGTGATGATGTTGGATTAACACAGTTTTCCTCTGGGTCCGAGCTCCAGGCCTCCCCTAATTGGTTAGGCTCACTGATCTCGAGCGATCAATGCGTCGAGTCATGGTTCGCCTGTGCGCAGAGGTCCTCGTTCGAGTTAGAGGACGGGGCACGAGGTTTGTACATAGATTCCGTATCGTTACCCTTTGATCCTTGAGGAGAGAGGGGCGATCCAATGTGATCGTGATTTTTGGGTGATTTGATGCCTCGAAGGTCTAAAATAGTAGGTATGCTACTTTGAGCATGATCGTTAGTCGATCCTTCCATCATTCCGGAGTGACCAAACAGCGGGACCTGCATGGGCGACCAATATCGGTGCTAAAACGATGGATCTCAGGTAGGGGGTCTTGAGCTGGTGATCTGAGAACGATGGCCACAAGGGGGAAACAGGAGACAATGTTTACCCAGGTTCGGGCCCTCTTGAAGAGGTTAATCCCTACGTCCTTCTTTGATTATATTGCTGTGGCAGAGTATTGAGTATAAGATGATCTACCTCAAGATCGTATGTTGTGTTCTAAACCCTAAGGAGAGTAATTGTCCCTCTAAATACTAAACTCTGCGGCTCAAACACACATCGGGGGGCACCTAGGTTACACATATGGTATGTTGCCAATCATGTGATGAGGACATCAATACCATGGTTACACCCACAGCCCCTGCTGCTATACATATTGGACCAATTACTAGAGCTCGTGCATGCTAATTGAATTACCAAGTACTTACGTTTCTTGGTAACAATTCTAATGTTCCTGAGAATATGATGTTGCCTAAATTGGATACATTTGTTTTGCTTACAAATGAAGGGTCTAGCTTGCACAAGAAAGATGAACCTTGGAGCAAGTTTAGGCATGGAGATGATGGCATGCGCAAGGGGAACAAGAACGGAGTTACAAGTGATGATTTTAGGACTTTGAAGCCACCATAATGAGTGCATGAAGCCTTGGACGAAATATACAAGATGCCACTTCATAAACTTCGTCCAGAGGCTATTCTAGATGTCGCATCACCTTATTATTGGGCTAGGCCCATGTAATTTTGAAATACTTGAGTATAGGTTGTTTTTAGAGTCTGTATGTGTGGGGAAACAAGAGTTAGGGTTGGTTTCAGACCCCTCCTCCAAGGGCCACTAAATTCCCCCCTCTTCCTCCATATATACAGCCCTTAGGGCATCGTTTAGACTTTGGGTTTTGTTTAGATTAAAAGTTCGCCATAGCTGCTACTTCGTGTACTTTGTTTGTGTTCAATGACTAGACGAAGATGTCACAGAACCACACTTTCATCAATAAAGTTTTCCTCTTATATTCGCAATATCTAGATTGCAATCTTTGTTTCTTGCTTGTTCTTTGTTTGCTCGCATGAAATAGACCCTTGTGGTCAGGTTGATCATGCTCCGACGTGGTCAATAACTGTCGGTGTTCTAGATATGGGGGTATCTAGACTTGCCTGCCTACGGCCCACCATGTGGTTCCATCAACGGCCTGGTACAGCCCAGCTTCAGCGTCAACAACACAAGACCCTCGCAAGGTGCCAAACCTCACGAGGCAGACGACACCAAGACCCCCGAGGGGATCAGCCTCCTCAGGCTAGCTCCCGAGGGGCGGAGAGTTCTATGCAAAGTGCACCTCACGAGGCTCAGCTAACGTGAGCAATGACGACCAAGGCCAGGTGGGCGCCAGGCGGGCGCAGAGCACCAGTTTCCCCTTCGGTGCAAGGGAGGCAAACCACAGGCGCGGAGTACCGAGGAACCAGCCAAAGGTTTCCATTCTGGTGCAATAAGACCAAGACCGCCAGGACGGCAGGACGGAGGTCATCACCGAGCCCACCGCAGCGTCACGACCAGGGGCTTTTCGCAGGCAAAGACCACTTAGTCAGGATAAGCTGTACTACTTGTACCCCTTTAAATCTGGCTATTGTGGGATCCCTTCCCGCCAACATTTGGGAAGAGGACCAAGGCCACTATAAATAGGACTTAGCCACCACCATAGAGGGGGTCGGGTCCACTTTCGTATGACCACCTCACCAGCTCGCTTGAGCTCAAGAACACCTCACCTCCGGAGGCCAGTTCACCCACTATACTAGTTCATCCTGAGCCCCTCGAAGCAATCCACCAAAAACGCTGGAGTAGGGTATTACACCGCAAGGTGGCCCGAACCAGGATAAACTGCCATGTCTCTTTGTATTTTCGAGCTCGAGCCGCTAGGCCTAGGAGGATTGCGAGTAGGCAGGCTGGGTAGGTTGAAATATCCGCACACACCCCAGAGTTCGAACCTTTCAAGGGTTTGCGGAACCCATAATCCGACATTGGCGCGCCAGGTAGGGGTGCGTCGGATCTCCTCCTCCGTCGATCGATCCACCGTCACTCTGATACCTCCATGGCCGATGCACGTAGGGCTCACGCCGAGCGTCGGGCCGCAGTCGCTGCTCGCGTTGCTCAGACGGCTCCTGCGGGCGATGGTTGTGCTCGTCGTGCTCCATCTTTGGTGGCCAACGCCACCACAGGCCCTGCCGGCCACGAGCAGTAAGCTTCTTTGATGCGCCACGACGGGCGCACCACCACTCCGTCACTGACCTCGGCAGCTTCATCCTCCCACACACGTCATGGCCCGGTGAAAGCGCAGGCCACTCTGCTCATGGCGCGAGAGCTCCTTCGCTACCGCCTAGTCGATGACTTCTATGAGGAGTGGCTCGAGCGGATTGTGGAACTCGTCAGCGCGGCTGGGGGCTCCGCTACACCAGCCCGCTCACTGCCTTAGCAGCCGCCTACCACGGGCGACATGGCTCACAGGGCTCCTCCACCACCTCCAGCCCAGGGCATCATCATCGAGCCAAGGCGAGTGGCACCACGGCGTGACCCGCCGCACCAGGCGCCTGCGTAGGAAGAGGTGAGCTGCCAGGTGGTGCAACGGCCTCAAGGGGAAGCGTGTGTACTTCCTGCACCCCCACGTCAAGCCCGCGTGCCACCACAGGAGGTGGCGGCATGTGTGCACCAGAACCAGGTTCCACCTCCTCGGCGGGCCCCGTGGCCACAGCAGGATGTCGCGCGTTCACCTTGGAGCTCCGCAACGTCATCTGGCCGAGAAAGTTCAAACCTAACCTGCCCCCACGCTACGACGGCACCATCGACCCTGCCGAGTTCCTGCAGCTCTACGAGCTGAGCATCAAGGCGGCCAGCGGTGACGAGAAGATCATGGCGAACTGGTTCCCGATGGCCCTCAAGCATGGTGCGTGTTCTTGGCTCCTGCCTCTCCCCGTGGATCGGTCTCGTCCTGAGAGGAGATGCGCGGCCGCTTAATCGCCAACTTCCAGGGCACTCGCGACTGTCCGCCGGCAGCGGGTGACCTGCATCGCATCAAGCAACAGCCAGGAGAGACCCTGCAGAAGTATATCTAGCGCTTCAACAACGTTCGCCTCAAGATCCCCAAGGTGTCGGACGAGGCCATCATTTCGGCGTTCACTGATGGCATCTGCGATGTCAAGGTGAAGGAGGAGCTCGTCATCCACAAGGACCTATGCACAGCCCTGGAGATGTTCAATCTGGCGAACAAGTGTGCAAGGGCTGAGGAGGGGCGCCTCTCCCTCCTCGAGCTCCCCGATGCTGACCCAGAAGACAAGAAGGCCAAGGACGTGAAGCACAAAGGGCCGACCGTGCTCGCGGCCGAGCTAGAGATGAAGCGCGGCTGCGACCACCCCGAGTTGTCCAAGAGCAACTGACCGTTGTGCGTCTTCCACAATGTCCACAGCCACAACACCAACGACTGCGAGGAGCTCAGGGCCCTCCATGATGGGCACCTCGGTCGACGCCCCGAGCGCAACGATCTGGGCTACGTCCATGGAGGTGTCCGAGGTGGAGGACGCTAGGACGGACGTGGTCATCGGCAGGAGTGGCGCGACCACCCTTGGGAGGACCGCTGGCAGGGCCAGCCTCGCGAGGGTGGAGGGAGCAGCCTCGAGAGGATCGTCCTCAGGGCAATGCCAGCCTTCCTCCACTGCTTCCGCCACCAAGAAGGAACGAAGATCACCACCAGGACAAGGGGGCTGGGGGCTTCCAGGAGCCTCTGGCCATCGCCCGCATCCTTGGTGGCTCGCAGGCCCCGGCTTCCTACCGCATCTTCAAGCAGTTCGTGCATGAGGTGAACACGGCGCTCCCCAAGCCCGAAGCAACTCGCCCGCTCAGGTGGTCCATATGCGCTATCACCTTGAGCTCCTCAGACCAGCTGAAGTGCGCGGCCACTGCCAGCACACTCCCCATGGTCTGCTCACCCGTCATCAGCAACGTGGTCGTCACCAAGACTCTCATTAATTGTAAGTGCATCTAGTGCCACCCCTAGGTGATTTTGGAGTATTGACGACAAACCTAGTTGAGATACTAATGTGTTTGTGAGAATTGCAGGATAACACAGGTAGTAGTCCCACCTTGATTCGGTTTACCTACCGGAGATGACCCCTAAAAATGTGTGAAGACATTGAAGACAATGGTGGTCTGTGAAGATATTCACATTGAAGACTATGACACGAGAAGACATTGAGTGAAGACTATGGAGCACGAAGAATTAGTTGTTTCGTTGTTTCCTTTTCTTCTTTGTGAGTCATAGGAACCACCGCACTGTTAAGTGGGGTCCAAGTGAACAATGTCAGAGTGACTAAAGTAATGCTCAAACCAAATCCTATGTCTTCGAGTGAAGACAATGAGAGCAAATCTTATCATGTGTCGGATAAGTCAGCTTTTCTTGTAGCCCAAGTCAAGCTGCCGCGTGTGTTTGAAATCTGACCGTTGTGACACGTGTCAGTTCCTTAATGACCCAGGGTCATTTCGGACATATCCGGTCGGGTTGCCTAGTGGCTATAAATAGCCCACCCCTACACCATAAATTGGTGGCTGCTTAGAGTTAGTACATGGCTTTTGTCGTTTTAGAGCAACTCACCGCCGAAGCTTTCGAGAGAGAATCCTTGCGAGGACAAAGCCCAAACCACCCAGAGCCCAAAGAGTGTTTGGCATCACTGAAGTCTTTCTGTCCGAGTGATTTGAAGACTTGTTACACTTGAGGACTGTGAATCCTCCAGCCGATTAGGCGTCGCGGTCTGAGCATCCAAGAGCCATTGTGGATTGCCGGTGAACGAAGTCTGTGAAGGTTCGGAAGTCTACCTTGAAGACTTACCAGAGTAATTGGGCGGGGACTATGTGTCCTTAGCTCAAGGGGAATAAGGTGAAGACGCGGTCTTCTGAGTTGAATCTCAGCCTCCCTAACCATACGTACAGTTGTCACAGCAACTGGAACTGGTCGAACAAATCCCTGTCCTTCTGAAGCCACTGGTTCTATCTCTTACCTCTCTTTACTTACAGTTTGTCTTCGTGAAGTCATTGCCTACTTGCATTATCTGTTTGACTTCACTGTGTGACTATCTGTTCTGATTGGCTTCATACTATCTTCCATCCTGATCTTTACTACCTAGCTGCTATTAGTCATCGTGCTTTCACTATATTGAATACTTGACTATGGCTCGCCTAGTGTAGTCTACCTTCTGCTGCATTCGAATAGTGTTGTTTATATTGTATGTCTTCGAAACTCCCATGTTTTGAAGACATTCATAAAAATCGCCTATTCACCCCACCCCCCTCTAGTTGATAACTCTCCCTTTCAATTGGTATCAGAGCAAGGTACTCCCTTGTTCTGTGTGATTCGGTTTAACCACCTGGAGTTTAGCTATGTCGACTGTAGGGATAATCAAAGTCTCCACTGCGTGCCCCATCTTTGATGGCACTGAATATCCCTACTGGAAGAATAGGATGCGCATGCATCTGGAAGCCATTGATGTCGATCTATGGTATGTCGTCAAGAACAGCGTTCCCAAGACAGGTGAAGGCGTCACCCCTACTGATGTCAAGAAGTTCATTCAACTGGACTCTATTGCCAAGAACATCATCTGTGGTCACCTTACCAAAGGACAGTATGGCCGTGTGAGTGCTTTGGAAACGTCTAAGCTAGTCTGGGACTGGCTCTCCAAGGTCAATGAAGGCGTCTCAACTCAGCGTGATCAACGTATCAGTACTCTCCGCAACCTCTTCAACCGCTTCAAGAGACACGACAACGAGAATGTCCAGCTCACATTTGATCGCCTCACTGATATCACAAATGAGCTCCAAGCACTCGGCGCCACTGAGATCACGAAGCATGAGATAGTTAAGACACTACTGAGATCTCTTGACAGCTCATTTGACACCTTAGCCCTGATGATACAAGAACGCTCTGATTTCAAGACTCTCGATCCATCTGACATACTTAAGAGGCTCAACACACATGAGTACCAGCTATCTGAGAAACGAGATATCTATGGCCCCAAGTATGGCCGAACTCGAGCTTTGAAGGCAAAGGCTACTGCTTCCTCATGTGAAGAAGAATCTGACTGCAGTTCTGGTGATCCTGAAGACATTGGAAAGGAGCTTGCTATGCTTGTGAAGAAGTTACAGAAATTCACCAAGAAGAAAGGCTTCAGAAAGTCTTCACGATCCAGCTCAAGGAATGATGAAGCTTTTGCCTATGATCACAAGAATAGAACCTGTCACAAGTGCAAGAAACTTGGTCACTACATCTCTGAGTGCCCACAGTGGGACAATGAGAAGAAGAAGAAGAAGAAGAAGAGCAAAGAATATGATTCTGATGACAAGAAAAAAAGAAGAAATCCTCAAAGTCTTCTTCTTCCAGATCTTCATCACACAAGAAGAGCTCATCTGGCAAGGCTCGTGCTTTTGTTGGCAAGGAAATGGATTCAGAGGAGGAGTCAACTTCAGAGGAGGCGGCGGTGGAGTCTGAGGGGGAGTCTGACTTGGGTGTTGCGAGTCTGGCTCTAGCTACTGCCTACGTCGCCAAGTCCATCTTCAACACTGAAGACAATGGCTCCGTCACCAACACTGATGATAACGTCGAGGACGACTCGCCTCCCACCTACTACTTCATGGCACGTGGTGCCAAGGTAAAATCACGCGCTGCTTACTTTCAAACATCTAGTGAAGATGACTCTGATGGTGAATCCAACCTAGCTATAAAACACTTGCTAAAATTGCAACTGAACAACAGAAAGCTATGGAACATACTCAAAAACTGTTAGACAAAAGTGATGACCTGTTGGACACGGAAATGACCAAGTCTAAGTCCTTAATTGAACACATAAAAATCTTCATATTAAGTACCAGGAACTTGAAGGTCGACATGAATCGCTCACAACTTCTCATGAAAAGCTTTCCTGTGATTATCTTCAAAGGAAGCAGGAACTTGAGAAATTGAGATCGGATCATGAAGATCTTCAAAAGGAAAATGAGTCACTTCGCGCCCAACAGATCAGTCCCGCTCAGGAAGGATTTGAACCACCATGCCTAAAATGCATTGAGCATGATAACGCTGCTTCTGTTGCTGAATGTTCTATCGCTGCTATTGTTGCAATATCTTCAACTTCTGATGTGGTAACTAACCCCTCTGCTGAGGATACCACTACTATTGCTGATGAGAATGCCAGGTTGAAGACACTGCTTGAGACAGGGATGTACAAAAGTCTCAAAGGACATCAGACACTATGTGATGTCCTCAAAAAGCAGATTCTGAACCGAAACCCTAGGAAAGAGGGTGTTGGGTTCAAGAGGAAAATGAAAGTTGATGGATCGTACTGGAAGCCTGAGCAGTACCCCAAAACCACTTGGGTTGCTGCAAAGGAACCTCCAGTTGACCCATCCACCTTATCTGGTTTCATTTGTGCTAACCCCATTATCATTGATGAATCCTTTGATGCAAACTATAAACTGTTTAAGAATCAGAATGGTGAAGTGTTTGCCAGGTATATTGGTACTAACTGCAGGAATGGGCCACCTTTGAAGAAGATATGGGTCCCCAAAAGTTATCTTGAGAATCTTCCTCTGAATGTCATCATGACACCACCCGTGAAGAAGACAAACCCCATACCAAAGGATTCATATGGTCCAAAAAGATTCATACAGACCGAGGACTCATCTGAGTCACCCTAACGTCAATGTTTTTGCAGGGAAATCATACTCAGACCCATGAATATGAGCGTGTTTCTTCAAACCACTATGTTCATAGAACAAAGAATTTTTCTGCTTATTCCTATGAGTATTATTCACCTCCTGCAAGGCTATTTACTAGGGATCCAAAGCCAAAATTCTCATATGTTGCACTTAGACTCATTGCTTCTAAGCCACCCCTGAAAATGTGGGTGGTTAAGAAAACGTAACTCTCTTTTGCAGGGTAAGGTCTCCAGCCGGAAATCAAAGGCGTATGAAACTTATGTTGGGGAGCTTAAACATCTTGCGGGGTGCAAGATAAAATGCCCAAATGGTCTTACTATGTACTTCGTTCCAGGATTCCTTGATACTCACCCTATCTATCCTAACCAAGATCTGAATTTTCACTTGTTCGTCAAATGTTTATGCTTCACAACTCGCTTGGTGAAGCCTATCCCCCAAATTGCACTGTAGACTACGACACCTCATACTTCAGAATGGATTATGGATAGTGGATGCACTAACCACATGACGGGGGATTGATGTCTTCTGATGGATTCAACGCTACGTCCATTAGACAAAAGTCACATCACATTTGCTGACACTAGTAAAAGCAAGGTATTGGGTCTAGGCAGAGTTGCTATATCAAGGGATCAGCACATGGATAAAGTGATGCTTGTTGAATCCCTTGGTTTCAAGTTAATGTCTGTCTCAATGCTTTGTGACTTAAATATGATTGTGCTATTTGGAAAATATTGATTCCTTGTACTGATGGAATTTGACAAGTCTCTAGTCTTTGAAGGCTATCGGAAAGACGATCTATATATGGTAGATTTCTCAGCAGGACCACAGATGGCCGTATGTCTTCTAGCAAAGGCTTCAGAATGCTGGCTCTGGCATCGAAGGCTAGGGCATGCTGGCATGAAGAATTTGCACACTCTCGCGAAGAAGAAGCATGTCGTGGGCATCGAAGGCGTCAAGTTCAAGAAGGACCATCTATGTGGCGCCTGCGAAGCTGGAAAGATGACTAGGGCCAAGCATCCCTCAAAGACAATCATGACTACATCTCAACCCTTCGAGCTGCTTCACATGGATCTATTCGGCCCTACTCAGTACTCTACTCTCAATGCTACTGCTTGCCTCTATGGCTTTGTAATTGTTGATGATTACTCTAGATATACTTGGGAGCACATAATTCTCTACAAGACTGAAGTGCAGGATGTCTTCAGACAATTTGCCAATCATGCCATCATGAACTATGGCGTTAAGATCAAGCACATCAGAAGCGACAATGTCACTGAGTTCAAGAACACCGGACTCGACCTCTACCTGGATACACTTGGTATCACACATGAGTTCTCTGCTCCTTATACACCTCAGCAGAATGGCATCGCCGAGCGCAAGAACAGAACTCTCATTGAGATGGCCCGAACGATGCTTGATGAGTACAAGACTCCACGGAAGTTCTGGCCTGAAGCCATTGACACTGCTTGCCACATCATCAACCGAGTTTATCTTCACAAGCTTTTGAAGAAAACATCCTATGAGCTCCTAACTGGTAAGAAGCCACATGTAAGCTACTTCAGAGTATTTGGAGCTAGGTGCTGGATCAAGGATCCACATCACACTTCAAAATTTGCACTGGAAGCACATGAAGGTTTTATGCTTGGTTATGGAAAGGATTCGCACTCCTACAGAGTCTTCAACCTCTTTCACTATAAAGTGGTTGAAACTATGGATGTGCGGTTCGATGAAACTAATAGCTCGCGAAGAGAGCACCTACCAAATGTGCTAGATGAAGTACCTCCAAGTGAATCCATCAAGCAGATGGGAATTGGAGATATCACACCCTCTAAGAATCAATCTGAAGAGGAACTTGTCATTTCTGCACCTAATCAACCTGAAGACAATGCTCAGCCTGAAGACAATCCCCCAAATGATGACATTGATCAGCATGAGCAAAATCTTCATCCTTCTCATCCTCGAGTTGCAAATGAAGTTCAGATTGAGAAGATAATCGACAGCTTGAATGCACCTGGTCCACTCACTCGTTCTAAAGCAACCCAAAGAGCAACACAGCTGACCAACTTCTGTGGACATTTTGCATTTGTCTCAATCTCTAAACCCAAGAAAGTTGATGAAGCCTTCATGGAACCTGAATGGATTCAAGCTATGCAAGAAGAGCTTCAACAATTCGAGCTGAATAATGTGTGGGAATTGGTTAAGCGTCCTGATCCTCGGAAGCACAATATCATTGGCACCAAATGGATATATCGCAACAAGCAAGATGAGCATGGTCAAGTGGTCAGAAACAAGGCGCGTCTCATTGCTCAAGGTTACACTCAAGTGGAAGGAATTGACTTTGATGAAACATTTGCTCTGGTGGCAAGACTTGAAGCGATTCGCATACTGCTAGCCTATGCAAATCATCACAACATTCTTCTGTATCAAATGGATGTGAAAAGTGCTTTTCTCAATGTAAAGATAGAAGAAGAAGTATATGTCGCACAACCTTCAGGCTTTGAAGATCCAAAACATCCTGATATGGTATACAAGCTCAACAAGGCACTATATGGCCTCAAACAAGCCCCTCGAGCTTGGTATGACACGCTTAAAGACTTCCTGAAGAGCAAAGGCTTCAAACCTGGTTCACTAGATCCTACACTCTTCACCAAGACATATGATGGTGAACTATTTGTGTGTCAAATCTATGTGGATGACATTATCTCTGGATGCACCAACAAGAAATACAGTGATGAATTTGGTCACATGATGCAAGAGCAATATAAAATGTCCATGATGGGCGAGCTGAAGTTCTTTCTGGGTTTTCAAATCCGTCAGCAACTCAACGGCATCTTCATATCACAAGAAAAATATCTCAAAGATTTCCTGAAGAAGTTTGGAATGCAAGATTGCAAAGGATACACGACGCCAATGCCAACCAAAAGTCATCTGGGACCCGACGACAATGGTAAAGAGTTCGATCAAAAGGTATATCGCTCCATGATTGGTTCTTTACATTACTTATGTGCATCTAGGCTAGATATAATGCTTAGTGTTTCCATGTGTGCCCTATTCCAAGCGGCACCAAAGGAATTGCATCACTTAGCTGTGAAGTGAATTCTTCGATATTTGGCTTACACCCCATCACTAGGATTATGGTATCCAAAGGGCTCAGTGTTTGATCTAGTTGGATTCTCAGATGCTGATTATGCTAGTGACAAGGTTGATCACAAGTCCACATCAGGCACATGTCACTTTCTGGGATGATCTCTTGTCTGTTGGTCTTCAAAGAAGCAGAACTGTGTATCTCTCTCTACTGCTGAATCTGAATACATTGCTGCTAGATCTTGCTGTGCTCAACTTCTTTGGATGAAGCAAACTCTCAAGGACTATGGAATCCATCTAAAGAATGTGCCTCTTTACTACGATAATGAGAGTGCTATCAAGATTGCAAACAACCCAGTTCAGCACTCAAAGACAAAGCACATTGAAATTCGTCATCACTTTCTCAGAGATCATGTTATGAAGGAAGATATTGATATCATTCACGTCAAGACAGAAGAACAGTTGGCTGATATCTTCACAAAGCCCTTGGATGAGAAAAGGTTTTGCAAGTTGCGGTGTGAGCTAAATATCTTGGAATCCTCAAATGTCCTGTGAATGAGCACACATCCTAACACTTATGCATTTTGATGACTTAGATGTGCAACACACGAAGTAATGTATATCTTCAATCAATGAAGACATACACTCTAAGTGTGAATACATTAATGTGGAATTTGACTTCGGAGCGCCACGATAATTGTGTGCCATGTATGGGTCTAATACTTCCTATACGGTGGGTAACGCCACCACCAAATTTTCATTTGAAGTGTTTCTCTTGGCGTTATGTTTGCATAGTTTTCATATTGGATTCATATTCATCATTGGCGTATATTCAAGTTTATCTTCAATTGGTTAAATTGGACTAGTACTATATATATCTATCTGTGTTATGTCCTCTACAGCATTCACTTATAGCTATAGCTTCGTGTTGAATCTTTTGAACTAAGTGAATGTGATCGGACCCTAACCTATCTATGCTTCTACCTCAACTCTATCTGTCCAAGTCATATGCATTCTATTGAAAAATGTCGATTGTCTTCACTGAGACCTTGTTAGCTGACGTCAATCTGACAAACATTTATATCTGTTTTTAATGCTTTATCCTATTTGCCTGAAACCCGGGGAATTCGGAACGACCACCCCGACAATCCAGGCATGCGTGGGAACATGGAACAACTCCCAAGGTGTTGCATGCTTGCCACGTGTCCGTCAGATGTGAACCGCCAGGGGCACCTGCGTAATTGTGATGTGTCATCTATGTCCTTATAAATACCCGGCACGTCTCAGTCAAAAATTCTTCTTCCTTCTCGCCACCTCTCGCAAACCCTAGCGCCTCCACTAGCTCTCGATGACATCGGCGACGAAGCGCTTATCTGCCGCGACTTCCTCGACGCCGTCCTAACGTCAGCCGCGGACCTCGTCTTCTCCGCCGTCGCCGTAGGTGTCTTCCGTCGCCAAGTTAGGGCACGGGAGATTGAACTGTTTGGCTTCCATGTTCGCCCCGTCTAGCAGTTCTTCATGTGGTAATTAAAGTTTACCTTTTACAGTCTTTTTGATCTGATAGATTCACCCATCTTTCCTAAAAGTGGTTTCTAGATCTCCAAACTTGAATCTATCTCATTCTGCATCTCATATTCTGCCTAGTCTATTCACTTATGATTCCTTACAAGTTAGATTCCTCACTTGTACTTATTCTTGGATTTGTACAACTCTGGAACCAACTCTCATCAAATAAGTGAATGTCTTCACGTTGTGAGGTCAATGTCTTCAAACTGATTTATCTTCAAAATCTTCTGAGAATGCATATGACCTCTTCCCCTTCCCTCGCACCTCTAATGCTGTCATAGGTATATGTCCATGGGAGAATCCCTCGGTTCTCATAGTCTGCATTCGTTTGCAGAATTCTTGCAGAGTCACATCAATTCACCTGAAGCTAGTTCTTGTCTAACTAGCCACTTGAAGCCATTGCACGTATTGAAGCCCTTCAGCTTAAACTTCATGGCAACTGAGAAGTCGGCACGAAAGGGAGGCAGACATCACCGTGGTAACACTTCCAAGGATTTGCCTCCAGATTTGCACGAGCTGTACAAAACAGACCCTGAGGAAACCTATACCGGTCGCAAGAATCGAATCCAGTGGATTCGAAGATATTGGGCAGAAGAGTGGTTCAAATACTGCTTCATCACTGAAGAATATGCAGAGAAAAATGCCACAAAGGGACCCTAGGGAGATATTGTGTATAAAAATCTTCAACCCCAGTCCCTTCCTAAAACCATCCAACGAGAATTCTATCCGTGCATGATTCGCGGACCGCGGCCTGAGAACGCTGATCCTTCTTCTTTGTTGTGGTGCCGTGAAGACCATCTGTTCAAGCGCAACTACCAGTTCGCGAAAGGCTCAGCTGCGAAGAACAAGAAGGCTCTAAGGCTTGACTTCAACCCCGGTCCTTCCTCACCTCGGGACGATGGCACCCGCGAAGCCAATCAGAACAGGATCGACCCCTTCTACAACCTTGATGGCCTCATCACCCATATTACTGTCCAAGGTGCCAAGGTGGATCATTCTGATGATGATGCTGACACTGATGAAGCTCCAGCTCCTACTCCAAAGCCACGGAAGCAAAAGAAGGCTAAAGCTTCAAAGTCATCTGCTGCTCCAAAAGCTTCGCGGGTGAAGCCATTGGCAACTGCCCCTCCTGCTCCTAGTAACACCTCTGAAGATCTCTCTCGCATCTCCAAAAGGCGTGAGAAGACACAGAAGAAACCTGCTCAGCGACTGAGTCAAGCACTGACACCTGCTGCCGTTCTGAGGAACAAATCTGAAGCCATTGATTTGTCTTCAGATGAAGAATTTGGCAATGATGCCCTTGAGCAGCTGATCAAGAGCAAGCAAGAGCCGGAGATCTTCAATGATCTGCCCCTCTTTGATGTGAACATCTTGCATAGTTTCATTGATGAATGGTTCGACAATCAAGACCTCAGCTTTGATGATCTTCAACTCCCCATTGGCATCAGCGTCTCCTTCCAAGGCGCCATTGCTCCTGAGCTGGCTCTGGCTGAGTGAATTGTTGAACTGAAACACAAGATTGATTTTGAGAAGGGAGAGTTCAAGAAGCATGTGGCCAAGCTGAGTGTGGCTGATGTCCAAAAATTCAAGGTAATGCTCAATGACCTCAAGGAGGCATTTCGCAAGAAACGTGAGGAAGCCAAAGGCTCAAGAGAGCGCATGAAAACTCTTGCTGCCAAGTGTGTTCAGGCTTACAACAAAGCTGAAAAGCGCAAGGCTCTTGGGCGTCCTGGTATTGACCCCAAGATGGCTTCCAAGCACAAGAAGAAGCACACTGTGGCCCGAATGGAAGCTCCACAGCGGGAAGAACCTCACATTGTCTTCCCAGCCAGCATGACAGGCTCGAAGCCTAAGGTCTCCACAGTGGCTTCACAATAGCAGAAAACCAAGGCAGCTGAAGCCGAAGCCAGAAAGCACAAAACCAAGAACACCACAGATGACGCGCCACCCCTCAAGAAGAGGAAGACCAAGAAAAGAGATCGGGCTGCTCCCAAAGAGCCCCTTGTTGTTGAACCTATTGCGTTTGCTCCCCCTCCATCTGCAAATCAAGAGCATCGATTGATTGTTCATGAGCCTGCTTCCACAGAGGCTCCTGAAGCTCAAGAGGTTCTAGTTGTTGACCCCATCGCGACTGAAGACATTGGTCCCCAATACAATGTAGAAGATGATGAAGCCCTTCCTCAGATCCAGCGCCACACGGTATCATCGCCTGTTCGCACGAACAGCAAAACCATCAGTATTGGTCGTCCTCTGATGCCAATCTCACAAGATGCCTCGTGGGCTGATCGCCCCCAACCAGCAACTCCAGTTCAAGATTCACCAAGTACACCCCGTCCTTCACCAACGCAAGGTCCAAGTCCAATTGTCAATGACGACAATTACATGGAGACCACACCATCCCTAAAAGCGTCGCCTGTGTATCAACAGCTTCGCAAAGGCCAGAGGCCATCGGTCTCCATGACAACCATCACAGAAGAGGATTCACACCAATCCAACTCAGTGGCACGTCAAGTGTTTCCTAAAGACAATCCTTCTGTGACGGTTCCTGTGTCTGAAGCTAACGCTTCTGAAGAGATTCCAGCTGCATCAGCCGAAGAAAGACAAGAAGAGCTTGTTGTTTGTCACGCCCAATATGCGATACTATCCTAAAGAGACTGGAAGGTCCCACCAAGGATAGAAGCGCATATTGGAGACGCTTTTGCAACATGGATACCATTACATCGTACCATTACATAATAGTTGGGGATACATACAAGAGGCAAACAATGCCACATGGATACAACAACATCTTACATAAGAGCACCATCCGACTACGGATGAAACACAAACGGAAACTCAAACAACATCCACCCTGCTAGCCCAGGATGCCGGCCTGGAACCTATCCCCTGATCGAAGAAGAAGCAGAAGAAGAACTCCAAAACAAGCAAGTATAGCTCTCGCGTCATGATCATCGCATAACCTGCACCTACAACTGTTGTTGTAGTAATCTGTGAGCAACGAGGACTCGGCAATCCCATTACCATGGGTATCAAGACTAGCAAAGCTTAATGGGTAAGGAAGGGGTAAAGTGGTGAGGTTGCAGCAGCGACTAAGCATATATGGTGGATAACATACGCAAATAAGAGTGAGAAGAGAGCAAACGGAACGGTCGTGAAGCTAGCAATGATCAAGAAGTGATCCTGAACTCCTACTTACGTCAAACATAACCCAAAACCGTGTTCACTTCCCGGACTCCACTGAAAAGAGACCATCACGGCTACACACGCGGTTGATGCGTTTTACTTCGTATCTAGTGTCAAGTTATCTACAACCGGACATTAACAAATTCCCATCTGCCACATAACCGCGGGCATGGCTCTCGAAAGTTTATACCCTGCAGGGGTGTCCCAACTTAGCCCATCACAAGCTCTCATGGTCAACGAAGGATATTCCTTCTCCCAGGAAGACCCGATCAGTCTCGGAATCCCAGTTTACAAGACATTTTGACAATGATAAAACAAGACCAGCAAAGCCACACGATGTGCCGACAATCCCGATAGGAGCTGCACATATCTCGTTCTCAGGGCAACACCGGATGAGACATCCTACTAGTAAAACCAGCCCTCAAGTTTCCCCGAGGTGGCCCCGCAGTCTACTCAGTTCGGACCAGCACTTAGAGAAGCACTGGCCTGGGGGGGCTAAAATAAAGATGACCCTCGGGTTGGCCGACCCAAGGGAAAGGTAATAGGTTTTTAGGCAAGTGTAAAACCAAGGTTGGGCCTTGCTGGAGGAGTTTTATTCAAAGGGAACTGTCAAGGGGGTCCCATAAATCACCCAACCGCGTAAGGAACGCAAAATCAAGGAACATAACACCGGTATGATGGAAACTAGGGCGGGAAGAGTGGAACAAAACACCAGGCATAAGGCAAAGTCTTCCACCCTTTACCAAGTATATAGATGCATTAATTAAATAAGAGATATTGTGATATCCCAACATAATCCTATCCATCATGGAGCAATCTTCAACTTCACCTGCAACTAACAACGCTATAAGAGGGGCTGAGCAAAGCGGTAACATAGCCAAGCAATGGTTTGCTAGGAAGGGTGAAAAAGGTTAGAGGCTGACATGGTAGTTTGGGAGGCTTGAGGAACAAGAGATAGGTAGCGCAACATAGCGATAGAACGAAGCAACTAGCATAGCAAAGATAGTAGTGAGATCCAAGGTGACGGTCATCTTGCCTGAAATCCCGCAAGGAAGAAGAATGAGTCCATGAAGAAGATGAATCCATGAATACGAACCAAGCGTAGACGAACGAGTCCTCACGAGCGCAACGAAACAGGAACTAACGAGAAGGAGCACAACCGGAAAGAAGCAAACAACAAGGTAAACACACCACACATATACATGACATGATGCACAACCAATCATGATGCAAGACAAGACTACATGAAGCTACTCATGGCAAGAGATGATGCAAACAAGAACAACACATCAAAGCAAGTTTAAATGAGGCCGGAAACAACATATAACAATTCTGGTAAGTCCTCATATGCAAGTTTCGAAGTTGGTCCAGATCTGATCAAACATTAAGTTGAAGTTGTTAAACGGCAAGTTAAAGATCACCAATAGGATCTACACGAAATTCTAGTCAAGTTACATATAAAGTTCATTTAGTTCGGAGCTACGGCCTAGAAGATATGAGCAAAACAAGTTAAACATGGCATTGATGCAAAATGCATACAAACATCAAGCAAACACTCTCAAAACATGGATGCAACATGATAATATGAAACTTCATGCAAAATCAAGTAAGTTTCATATAGAACACACTCAAAACGGAGCAACGATTCAACACATACACTCTATACAAGTTTAAAGGACAAGCTGTCCAAAACATCAACTAGGCATGTTGCAAACATCTAAACAACATGCTACAGCATCTCAAAGTGAAAAAAAAAGACATGGGAATGAAGTACAGGTAAAGCATAACAAAACATGAACATTGAGATATCTCCAGAAAACACTATAACATGCTCAAAAGGACATGGCAAGATTGCAAATAATAACAGTTTACAGACTTAGCAGAAATGAAATCAGGATGCAATGTTTAGAGCTATCAAACAACATGTTACAAGAACTTAACATGGCAAACAAAGGCATGGCATGCTAATACTAAAGACAAATAACAAAATTCCCCTACTGAACTTATTCCAAAGATCAACAGAAAAGATGGTAGTGTCCATGCAAACATGGCAAATGATATGACAGATTCAGACATGGCAGGCACAATGATAAGTAGGGATGTTGGTGAGCTTGTACAACTCCCCACAGAGAAATACATGGAATGAAAAGGTGACCAACAGTAAAAAGACATATTTGGGAAGCTAAGCATGGCAAGAGCAAGGTCTTAGGGTGCATGGATCACTAGCAAAGCGCATGGCAAAACTGAACTTAATGTTAACAGGCTGACAGCAACATTATTTAGCAATTTGAGAGCAAGATTACAAGAAGCTACAGCAGGCTATAAATGCAACCAAGGGCATGGATGGATATATCATGACATGTTTAACAAAACATCCTTAGTGAGCATCTCCAGATTATGCATAGAATGACTTGTAGCCGCAGGTTTACATAGCATCCTGATATAACATATTCAGCCTAGCAAAACAGTAACAGCAAGTACCCTACTTCACGAGCACGATGCACTCACTACAAGACTCACAAAAATACATGGATTGCATCACTGTAAATATGGCATGATGTAGTTCAAAACACATGTAGACATAAAGCTCATAGGCTGCACACAGAAAATGCAATGAAATAGACAAAACAGCAAGTTATGTTAACAGGCAGCAGTTTACATCATATAGCACTCTTGCGACGACGATTCGGGCATCAAGATGAGCTCAAACGAGCATGGTACAATGGAACAAAATGTAGAGCATGTCACAGTGAACATTTTGATATATGACACGCACAAAACGGATCAGTGGGCATAAAGTTACGCCATGTCAAACAAGTGCACATGAGATAAAAATCTGGGGACTGCAGAATTTTACCTCCGCGAAAAGTCAATGCGGGATGAGGACGTGCGGGGACGGGCGGAGGCGTTTGGTTCGAGGGAGTGGTGGATTTCGTCCACTCCCCCGGATCTGACTGGAGTAACTCCGGCGAGGGAAGCGGGAGGCGGCGGCACGCTGCTCCGGCGACCTCGCGCGCGGGCAGGTGAGGGCTGGGCAGAGGAGCTCCGGCCGGGCGGGGCGCGGTGAGGCGGCGACGAGGCGGCGCGGCGCCGCGGCGGAGAGGCGGCGGGGAGCCGGCGAACGGGCGGCGGGGCAAGGCGCGCTGGCGCGGCGGCGACTCGGGCGCCAGGCGCGGCCGCGGAATCCGGTGGAGGGGCGCCGGCGAGGAGGCGCGGGGGCG
>NC_041385.1:292123951-292183103 GCF_002162155.2 Triticum dicoccoides
CGGATCACCGGGAACCCGAGCGGCGGCGGCGGGGTACTCGGGCCCGCGGGGCGCGGCGGCGGGCTCGACCAGGCTCGTGCGGGCCCGCGATGGGCTCGGCGGGCCACGGCCGCGGGGACGACGGCGGCGGACAGGTGGTGGCTCCGGATTGGGCAGGGGCGGTAGCGGACATGTCCGGGCGTTCGGGTGGACGTGTCCGTCGGCGGGAGAAGGAAGAAGCTAGGGTTTCATCCGGGAATTTCGGGGAAGGTGGCCTATTTGTAGATAGAGGGAGCTAGGAGAGTCCAAATGAGGAGCGGTTTTCGGCCACGCGATCGTGATCGAACGACCGAGAGCATGGAGGGGGGTTGGATGGGTTAATGGGCCACTTTGGAGGGGTGTTGGGCTGCACACAATAGAGGCCTTTACGTTTCCCCGGTTAACCGTTAGAGTATCAAATGGACTCCAAATGGCATGAAACTTGATAGGCGGTCTACCGGTGGTGTACCAAGGTCACTTGGCAAACCTCGGTCCATTTAGAGAATGTTTAACACCCGCTCATGAAAAGAGACAAGAAGGGGACACCGGATGACATAGGAGTGCCGGATTGCAAAACGGACAACGGGGAAAATGCTCGAATGCATGAGACAAACACATATGCAATGCAATGCACATGATGACATGGCAAAATGCAACACGCAAGCAAATGACATGGCAACGACGGTGAATAACTGACGGACACCTGGCGCATCAGATCCGAGGCATTACATTGTTACTCCCCCTACCACCCAAGAAGTTGTTCTCGAGGAGAACGTATCTGTGACCGACCCTCCAGCTCCTCAAGTGGAGGTTGAGAATACTGAGGTTGCCACCAACATCATCACTGAAACCAATGACGTTGTCATGACTGAAGACAATGTGGCGCCTCAAGTTGATAATGTGAATGAAGCCAATGCTGCACCTGCATCGAATGTGCAGCCTGAAGCCTCTGCAAATGCCACTGCTCCTGTTCCGCCTCCAAGGCCCCACACAATTGAGCATGCATTCTACCAAGGCGAGCTTGTTCCTGTTAGATGGCCAATTCTGATTCCTCCGCCTGCTCCTGGTCCTCAATTTGACTATCATGTGGAGCATAGGCCTCAGGTTCAGAAGCCAAAACCAAGGCTGCCACGGTTCCCAGGTACTGCATCGGCACCAGGCTCATTCAATGTCAACGGCTTCATTGCACACAAAACCTTCTTCGATTCTGTCAAGAACCCATATTCCATGCCAAGAATCTCATCAGATTGGTTCTGGAGCTACCAGCAGCGCAGCTACTACTCCTGCATTCTATACAATCAGGAGCGCATATTTCCTCATATGCGTCTGGACACTGAAGCCATTGCTGGTCTGCCCTGCCTGGAAGAAGCCCTAGACTGCTTTTGTGATGCTGGTCTTCTGGAGTTTGTCACTGACAAGCAACATTGTAATGAAGAGCTTCTCCTGCAATTCTATGCAACCCTCCACATTCACGGCTACAACCGGGATACAACGACATGGGTCCTTGAGTGGATGACGGGCAACGTTCATCATGAAGCCAAAGCCTTTGATCTCATTGAGCTTACCGGCCTCTCCACTCCAGGAGAGCTGTATGAACCTGGTTGTCAGCTTCACCATGATGCATTGGAGAGTATCTTTCAGAAGCCTGAGCCCGACATGAGCCAAATGCTCAGTATGATGAAGCCACTGCCCCCGGATGCTGAGTATCCCAAGGAATTCCTTGTTGAAGACCTAGAGTATCTGCCCCGCCCTATCTATCATATCATTCGGCAAACTCTATGGCCGGTCAAGGGGCATTCCTCCTCAGCAAAGCTTGAAGGTGCAATGAAGACATTGGTTTTCTACATACTCAATGGCAAAAGCTTCAACACTCAAGATTTCTTCATTCGTCAGTTTGCTGCATCTGGGTCTGACATTTTTGGTCTGAAGTTCTATGCTCCTTGGATCATGCGTCTGATCAAGCTCCATTCTGCAATTGACTATCAGCCCTCTGCTCGTAACCATCTCATATTTTTACCAGAGGTTGATATGTCCATTGAAGCCATTTATCCGGAGCCTGCCAAGGAAGCACTATATCTTCACAATATAGATCGTCAGAGCTTTTCCCAGCATGTTGAAGGTGTTCCGGTTGCTTCTCGTGTTTATCCACTGGCCGGCAACACTCGCCGTGCACGTACAGAAGCCACAGAAAGCACCATTGCTCCAAGAACTCACAAACGATCTCGTGTGCTCAATGACCGTGAACTTCGTGTGGCTTTGCATCAGAAGCAGGATAATCATCATTACTAGCAGCAGCGACAAATGCAAAGCCTCTTGGTGGATATCAATCGCATTCACAATCTTGCCACCAAGAACGCCTTTGTCGCTCACGAAACCTGTCGGAGGACTTGGAAGGGTTTGACACTGCTCAGTGCTGAAGCTGATCTTGAAGATGATGGCTTCAACGAAAGATTCAAGTTTGACTCCACTCCTCCTAGGAATGTTGTTTTACATCGAACCCCATCTCTTGAAGATTCAGAGTACTCTTCGTCCGCAGCCGCAGTAAATGCCAGAGTTATTGATGAAGCCGATGATGCTACTTCACCACCACCGACATCAGCGTGTATCAACACTGCACCGAGTTCTTCTGCACCACCAAACCTCAACGACGACTGAGGGAGTCCTGGATTAGGGGGTATCCGGATGGCCGGACTGTACACTTTGTCCGGACTATTGGAGCGTGAAGATATAAAACTCAAGACTCCGTCCCGTGTCCGGATGGGACTCTCCTTTGCGTGGAAGACGAGCTTGGCAATCCGGATATTATATTTCCTTCCTTGTAACCGACTCCATGTAAACCCTAGCCCCCTCCGGTGTCTATATAAACCGGAGGGTTTGGCCCTTAGAGGGACGATCATAATCATAATCATCATAGGCTAACTTCTAGGGTTTAGCCTCTACGATCTCATGGTAGATCTACTCTTGTACTACTCATATCATCAATATCAATCAAGCAGGAAGTAGGGTTTTACCTCCATCAAGAGGGCCCGAACCTGGGTAAACATTGTGTTCCTTGCCTCTTGTAACCATTAGCCTAAGACGCACAGATCGAGACCCCCTACCCGAGATCCGCCGGTTTTGACACCGACATTGGTGCTTTCATTGAGAGTTCTTCTGTGTCGTCGCTGCAAGGCCTGATGGCTCCTTCAATCATCAACAACAACGCGGTCCAGGGTGAGACATTTCTCCCCGGACAGGTCTTCGTGTTCGGCGGCTTCGCGCTGTGGGCCAATTTGGTTGGCCATCTGGAGTAGATCGACAGCTACGCCCCTGGCCACCAGGTCAGGTTCGGAAACCTGAACTACACGGCTGATATCCGTGGAGACTTGGTCTTCGACGGGCTCGGGCCTGCGCCAGGAGTGCCGGACAGTCACGATGAGCACGGATTAGACCTGTTGTCGGACAATGCTCGGGATATCACCCCCGTAGTAGCCCCGGACCTAAATCCAGAGCAGATTGCGTTGCCCAAGGGTGGGTGGATGGACCCCATCTCGCAGGCCACACACTCATCGGCGTTAGAGCCAAACATAGGCCTCACCCCTAAAGAAGCCTGTGACACCGGACCCCCGGACTCGTATCCTGCTGTAGGTTCCAGTCCGCACTCTCCTGAGCACGCCGAACCTGGTTGGGCTCCTGTAATGGAGTTCACCGCTGCGGATATCTTCCAGCACTCGCCCTTTGGCGAGGTGCTGAACTCGTTAAAATCTCTCTCTTTGTCAAGGGACTCTTGGCCGAACTATGTTTGGCTCGAGTGGGAAGCAGGCGACGAAGGAATTCATTGCCCACCCACCACCCACTTCATTGCCACTGTCGACGATGTACCAGACATCGACGGTATGGACGGTGACGCAGGAGAAGATTCAGAATCACTGGGGCGCTGGACTACCACCTCGTTATACGATATATACACGATGGATATGCCCAAGAAGGATGACGGCGATAGTCCGGAAGATAAAACCCCCGGGCAAAAGCCAAAATGACGGTGCAGACGCCGCTCCAAGTCCAGCAACAGTAAAAATAGCGACAAGAGCGCCAGAAAGATCGACACCCCAGTCAACTCTGAAGGCAACAACGACCATATGGACCTAGCGTTGGAGCAGGATGAGCCAGGTCACGCCGAACACAGTTCGGAGCAGACGCCCAATCACAATGATCCCGAGGGATGAGTTCACGAAACCGCCCCAAGACAAGAACACAGTCCGGATGACGATGCATTCATCATCCCGGAAACACGCATGGAACAAGATAACCTCCACAGAAGGCTTATGGCCATTGCGAGAAGTCTAAAGAAGCAGAAGCAACGGCTAAAGGCCGCTCAGGAAACGCTCAATTGCAGATGGAATAAAGTGCTAGACACTGAAGAAAAGTACGGTGACGATCGCCATACAAAGAGCTATCCAAAATGCAAGCTGCTACCAGAATTCGACGACGAGGCCGTTCCACCAAATGACAACACGGCCAGGAGGCCGGACAAACCACTTCATAACCGCAACAGAGCAGCTACCGACGCCGAACACGATTTACGAGAGCTCCTGGATAAGAAAGCCGGCGCGGCTAGGTCCATCTACGAATCTAAAGGACACACCTCGGCGTGGGACTATGGTCACCAAAACGATCATACCAATCGGATACCAGTCCGGAATAAACACCGCACACAAGAACAGCCCACGGCATGCCACAGCACATCCAGATACAGAGGGGCTGCTCACCCCCTGTGCTTCACCGAAGAGGTACTGGACCATGAATATCCACAGGGGTTTAAACCTGTGAACATAGAGGCATACGACGGAACAACGGACCCAGGGGTCTAGATCGAGGATTTTATCCTGCATATACACATGGCTCGTGGGGATGACCTCCACGCCATCAAATACCTTCCCCTCAAGCTGAAGGGACCAGCTCGACACTGGTTGAAAAGCCTCCCCGAAAATTCAATTGGAAGTTGGGAGGAACTCGAGGACGCTTTCAAGGCCAATTTTCAAGGGACTTATGTCCGGCCTCCGGATGCGGACGATTTAAGTCACATAATCCAACAGCCCGGAGAGTCTGCCTGCGAGCTTTGGAACAGATTCCTCACTAAGAAGAATCAAATTGTCGATTGTCCGGATGCCGAAGCCTTAGCGGCCTTCAAACACAGCATCTGAGACGAGTGGCTTGCCAGACACCTCGGCCAAGAAAAGCCAAGGACAATGGCAGCCTTAACAAGCCTTATGACCCGCTTTTGTGTGGGTGAGGATAGCTGGTTGGCCCGTAAAGGCACCCGTGACCCAAGCACATCCGAAATAAGGGATGGCAACGGGAAGCCGCGGCGTAGTAAAAACAAACACCAAAACAAGGAAGAGAGCCCGGACAACACAACGGTCAACGCCGGATTCAGGGGCTCTCGACCCGGTCAGCAAAAGAAGCCATTTAAAGGCAGTAAAGAGGGACCGTCCAGTCTGAACAGAGTCCTGGACAGACTGTGCCAAATTCATGGCACCCCCGACAAACCTGCGAACCACACTCACAGAGAATGTTGGGCCTTCAAGCAGGCCGGCAAACTAAATGCCGAACACAAGGGAAGGGAAACACCAAGTGAAGACGAGGATGAGCCTCGCCAGCCAAACACAGGGGGACAGAAAAAAATTCCCACCAGAGATAAAAACAGTAAACATGATCCACGTGACTCACACATCCATGAGAAGGCACGAATACGTGCTCAAAGACACATACGCTATAGAGCCCGTCGTACCCACACCTAACCACTGGTCGGCTCGTCCGATCACCTTTGATCACACGGACTGTCTGACTAGTATTCGGCGCGGAAGATCAGATGCCTTGGTGCTCGACCCAATAATCGACAGATACCATCTTACTCGTGTACTCATGGACGGCGGTAGTAGTCTCAATTTAATATGCCAGGACACTATCCGCAGGACGGGGATAGACTCATCCAGAATCAACCAAATCAACACCACCTTTGAAGGGGTGATACCAGGCGCTGAAGCCTACGGCAGGGGCTCCATCGTACTGGAGATAACATTCGGCTCCCTAGGCAACTCCAGAAGCGAAGAACTACTCTTCACCATCGCACCCTTCCAGAGCGGCTATCACGCATTGCTTGGGAGAACGGCCTTTGCCCGCTTGAACGCAGTACCGCATTACGTCTACCTCACACTCAAGATGCCCGGTCCACGAGGCGTCATCACCGTTAACGGAAACATAGAGCACTCTTCATGAGCGGAGGAATACGCGACGGCTCCATCGGCTGGACTCTAAGCGGCCTCCAATTCCAGAAAACATGACTGGTCATTAAGACCACGGACACGGTTAGACGAGTCCGGCAGCCCGGATAAAACTGGTCCAAGGCGCCATGTACGTAATCCCATAGAGAACACCAGGGGCTTTAGATATTTAATACAGCCCCACTATTGGCTTGACCTTATTAGCAGGCCAATGTCTTACATTTTTACTATCCACCACACGCTTACGTTATACTCTTCTACACAAGTTTTTCTTTTTTATAGACACAATTCGTGCGATACCCTTCCAGGAAACGGCACAATGGAGACAAAGGCGCAGACGTGCAGCAGGGCCCTGCTCACAGGTTTCTCTTTAGATTAAGCCCCTATGTAAACCTTTTTATTATCTCTTGTTGTTTTCACATCCCATGGGTACTATACCCACAGAGGTTACTGCCGTTATTGGCATTTCGCCACGACAGATTAATGCACATACCTGGAACTACAAGGTTCATAAAGAAAGGGCACTCTTCAGCCCATTTTATGTTATAAAGTCTGAATACCTTCGGGAGTGTTCGGCGTCATGAGTTTGGCCTTATATGCATCAGCTCCGAATCATGTCTTGGGTCAAATGTTGGGTTTGCCCGGCTCCTGGGTTTGTCGCCTTATGTTCCATTCCTATCGGCTAAGGCGGCAAAAGGAGAACTACTACGATTGTGCCCTGGTTATTCTGGATGAGCACCTCAGTAGAGAAAGCCGAAAACTGACTGTCATGATACAGCGAGAGACTAATCAACCAGTCGAAGACTTATCAGAATCTTTAGGATTCCGCTGCATTAACGAAGGACCGTTTTCGGCCATGTACACACGTGCCCGTATTCGGATGCACGCGAAGGTACCAGGGGCTATATAGTAGCCCCACCATCAAACTCCTATGGCTAAGTGAAAGTGTTACAGCTATATAGTCCGGTTGCCTAGTTTGACGTGCGATCACCTCCTTAACGGACCAAGACGTTGGATCAAGTTTGATCACGCATATTTTTCTCAAACACCCCCGCATTGTATGCGTGCGGGCTGAAGCCAACGACTGCTAACTTTCAGACTATACATATACATAAAAACGGCCGCACAGGAGGCACAATAATACTTTCGGGCACAAAGTATAAATACAGCCTCATAATCAAAATAACATTGTTTTTACAATGACACGATTTGTCACTCGAACAAGACATTCTTCAAGCACTGCGCCTCTATTAAGCGGGCACCTTCTGTTACCTGCTCCAGGTAGTGCTCGGCCGGATCCTGGCCTCCCGCCGAATTCTGGGTCACAATGATGGTGGCCTCCATATCCGTCCAATATGCTTTAACACGGGCAAGTGCCATCCGTGCACCCTCTATACACGCCGACCTCCTCATAGCATCGATCTGAGATACGGCACCGAGGAATTGTTGCACCAAACCTAAGTAATTGTCCGGCTTAGGGCCCCTTTGGCCAAACATAGTCTATTACAGACCGCATTGCAAGCCCAGAAAGCCTATGAAGCTCCGCCACAGCAGCCATCTTTTCACTCAACGGCAACGGGTGCACGGGAGCATTGAACTGCGACCAGAACAGCTTCTCCACTTCTTTATCACCTTGATCCTCAAAAAACTTGGCCACATCAGCTGTACTCTTCACCAAGTCCGCATACGCGTCTGTAGGACTCCAGCGATGATCCAGGGGAGCATACTTCGGGTCCAAAAACTTCATCCACAATAAGTAGGGGCTCCCAGCCGCGATTTTCCCGGCCTGTCGAAGCTCCTCCCGCACATCCCTGATTTCGGTCCGCATCTCCTTGGCTGCATTAAGTGCCTTGTTCGGCTCAGCCGAATTAACCTGATTCTCCTTTTTAAAGAGCTCATGCTGGTCGGCGGCATTTTTCAACTCTATAGCCATTTCGGCTATCTTGTCCTCGCTTCGGTGATGAGCAGCCTGTTCCGCTCTCTAATCTTCGGCCGCCTTTAGGGCAGCCGAATTACTAGCCCGAGCTTGTTCCTTGGCCTGGGCAAGTTTCGCCCTCAGGGCTTCCACAGCAGCAGCACCATCTGCAGTCCAAGCATATTGCACTAATATCATGCCCCTCTGAAATTTTCCTATAAAACATATTTAGGAAAGCAGAGCACATACCTTGTGACTCGTTCAGCCGCTCATTCACCAGCGTGATATTGGCATAAATAGCTCCAATCTACCTCCTTAGTTCGGCAACTTCAACGGACTGGTCGGCTGTCGGATCCTTAGACACCTGCGCATATATACAGTGCATTCATTACTTACACAATACGATCCTCCATTTGCCGCCTAGGGCGGGCAACCAGAGTCTCAGGGGATAGTATCCATATGGAGCACACCTAGCGCATGCCTCACAGCCAAGAAATTATGTATTTTTTATTACATACCTCGAAGCCTCTGAGCAGGCTCGTAAATGCTTCATTCAAACCGCTTGTGGCGGATGAAATCTTCTTGAGCATCGTGCTCATTAATGAGCGGTGCTCCTCCGAGAGTGCAGCTCATTCCAGAAGGCCCGTCAGTATGTCCGGCCGGACATCGACCTGTGCCGAACCCTTCTCATCGCCCCCCGTAGGGGCCGACCGCTTCAGGCTCAAGGCGGCTGAAGGAGTAGCTTCTGGCTTCGGCAGGTCCGGACTCCTCCGTGACGACACCTCGAGGTCGCCCACCTCATGAGGCGGAGAAATTGGTGGGGTCTCACTCTCCATCATCTCCGGAGGGAGATCCCCAGAAGACGAACTCTGTTGAGAAGAGCTGCTAGCCGGACTGCAAAAAATGAATCCTGGTTATTGTTCTCGAAGAAATGCAGCACCTATGAATTAACGATTAACTCACAGCTCGGTTGAGGGTTGGCCCATCGGCGGGCATGACGCGGTAAGGGCGCCCTTCGGGGCAGGGCCCCCTGGTGACGTTTTCTTCCCCTGCTTGGGCACCTCCATCTCCAAGTCTTCGGAGGCGTCCCTCTTCTTCCCGCGCGGGGAGGAGGCTTTAGACTCCCCTCCCCGACTATCCTCCTTAGGGGAGGTAGCAATTCCCCCGGTTCGGATGCACAGTGTGTGAAGTTCGGCTTCACTGTTCTTCCCTTCGTCTTTCCCTGAGGGCATTTTGCTAAGCACCCGGCCAAGCATCTTGGCTATGGTAGGACTAGGCGAGCTTTCGGGAAGTGGCGCCGGACACCTGATTCTCTCTGCTTTGCTGAGCCATTCCTGGCAACAGAGGCTTTTTAGAATGATGATTATGATAAATATAAACGAAGTGTCTAGTTTCGGGGTTACTTACTTGGGTATATAGGCAATTGCAGCTTAGGCCCGCATCCTCGGTGGTGTCCGGACACTTTACTTGTGGGCCGAAGAATAATTTACACATCCCTTCGAGCTTCAGGCCGAAGAAGTGCTTAATAGTCCGCGGACCCTCTGGATTGAACTCCCAAATCCGGAGAGGCCGGCGTTTGCATGGCAACATCCGTCGGATTAGCATTACCTGAATTATGCTGACAAGGTTAATGTCCCTTTCAAGCAGCTCCTGGATATGGCTCTGCAGTGTTGGTACATCACTAGCAGACCCCCAATCCCGTCCCACGTTGGTCCATGACGCCAATTGTGACGGAGGGCCCGAGCGGAAGTCGGGAGAAGCCACCCACTTTGTGCCTCTGGGAGCCGTGACGTAAAACCACCTCCGCTGCCATAAATCGGATACCTCTGGGAAAGAACCCTCTGGCCATGGGGCATTGGCGTTCCTACTTATTATGGCGCCTCCGCACTCCGCATGTCACCCCTCGATCATCTTCGGCTTCACATTAAATGTCTTGATCCATAAGCTGAAGTGTGGGGTGACCTGGAGAAAAGCCTCGCACACAATGATGAACGACGAGATATGGAGGATAGCGTCCAGAGCTAGATCGTTAAAATCTAACCCGTAATAGAACATGAGCCCCCTCACAAAGGGATCAAGGGTGAGGCCCAAGCCGCCGAGGAAGTGAGGAACAAATACGACACTCTCATTAGGCTCGGGAGTAGGGATGACCTGCCCTGGAGCAGGAAGCCTGTGCTGGATGTCGGCAGTCAGATATCCGACCTCCCTATGCCTCGCAATGTCCTCCTCCTTGATCGAGGAAGCCACTCACCGGTCTTGAAGGTTGGATCCGGACATATTGGAGGATCTGGGGTGTTTGAGTTTGAGTCTCGGGTGTTAGAACTCGAGATGTGAAAGGGCGCAAGGGTGGTGGAAAAGAGGTATAGGCCTCGGCCCCTTTATAAAGGGGGTGAATATCAAGAGTCCTCAATGTGGCCGCTTGAGACTTATCTGAAAACACGGAGTCATACCAACAGTCATCGTGGGGTGGCGCACACTCGTATTGATGGAAATCCCGTAATAAGGGAACACGATCTCTGCTTTGGCAGGCGTGTCGATAAAACCGCCTCGCAACGTGTATCAAGGTGGGCTAAGAAAAACCGGTTTGTGTTGGGCCGGGCCACGATACAAGGGCACGACGCGCAAAGATTGCTAGCAGATCAGATTTATGCTATGCTCCCTACGGTGGTATGTGAAGATCATCTTGCAGATCCGGACACGGTTCAAGTGTTCGATGATTACTTTGGAGTATTCAGAGATGGAACCCGCCTTGCAATGCCGAAGACAAGACTGCGCGCCGGACTCATCGTCATTGAAGCCTGGTTCAGGGGATACTGAGGGAGTCATGGATTAGGGGGTATCCGGACGGCCGGACTATACACTTTGTCTGAACTATTGGAGCGTGAAGATACAAAACTCAAGACTCCGTCCCGTGTCCGGATGGGACTCTCCTTTGCGTGGAAGACAAGCTTGGCGATCCGGATATTATATTTCCTTCCTTGTAACCGACTCCATGTAAACCCTAGCCCCCTCCGGTGTTTATATAAACTGGAGGGTTTGGCCCTTAGAGGGACGATCATAATCATAATCATCATAGGCTAGCTTATAGGGTTTAGCCTCTATGATCTCGTGGTAGATCTACTCTTGTACTACTCATATCATCAATATCAATCAAGAAGGAAATAGGGTTTTACCTCCATCAAGAGGGCCTGAACCTGGGTAAACATTGTGTTCCTTGCCTCCTGTTACCATTAGCCTAAGACGCACAGATTGGGACCCCCTACCCGAGATCCTCCGGTTTTGACACCGACAACGACCCTGCTACTTCACCTACTCCTCATGGGAATGAGTAGAGCCTATGTTTTCAAACCTTTTTGGTCCTTACTGACAAAAGGGGGAGAAGCATAGGTTGATAGTCTTCAAGCGGGTCCTGATGGGTGGTTGCTATACTTTTGCCTAGTGCTTACAACTCTCGTGTTTCTACATTTGGTTCTTTGAGTTGTAACACTTAAACTTGATGGTCGTCTGCTACTTTTCTGCTATTCTGTGTGATGCGACGATAAATTCCGCATATGCGATGACAAATCCCACATGAATTCATTCCGCAGACGTCCATTTTTCATTGTGCATGTCATTATTCCTGTATATCTATTCATGCATGATGTATTGTCTTCATATGGTGAAGAGGATCTCCACAAGTACAACCTGCCATGTGCATTGGCAATCCAACGCAAAACATTCATATGCACATCTTCAGGGGGAGCCTTTTTGCCATCTATGAAGACAATATCTTAATCCTTACAATTTCACATACTTTTATCCCCGTTGAAAACTTCAACCAGTTTGTCATCAATCACCAAAAAGGGGGAGATTGTAAGTGCATCTAGTGCCACCCCTAGTTGGTTTTGGAGTATTGACGACAAACCTGGTTGAGGGACTAACGTGTTTGTGAGAATTGCAGGATAACATAGGTGGTAGTCCCTTCGTGATTCGGTTTACCTACCGGAGATGACCCCTAAAAATGTGTGAAGACATTGAAGACAATGGTGGTCTGTGAAGATATTCACATTGAAGACTATGACACGAGAAGACATTGAGTGAAGACTATGGAGCGCGAAGACTTAGTTGTTTTGTTGTTTCCTTTTCTTCTTTGTTGAGTCATAGGAACCACCACACTGTTAAGTGGGGTCCAAGTGAACAAAGTCAGAGTGACTGAAGTGATGCTCAAACCAAATCCTATGTCTTCGAGCAAAGACAATGACAGCAAATCTTATCCTGTGTCGGATAAGTCAGCTTTTCTTGTAGCCCAAGTCAAGCTACCGCGTGTGTTTGAAATCTGATGGTTGCGACACGTGTTAGTTCCTTAGTGACCCAGGGTCATTTCGGACATATCCGATCGGGTTGCCTAGTGGCTATAAATAGCCCACCCCCTACACCATAAATTGGTGGCTGCTCAGAGTTAGTACATGGCTTTTGTCGTTTTAGGGCAACCCACCGCCGAAGCTTTCGAGAGAGAATCCTTGCGAGGACAAAGCCCAAACAACCCAGAGCCCAAAGAGTTAGTACACTTGAGGACTGTGAATCCTCCAGCCGGTTAGGTGTCGCGTTCTGAGCATCCAAGAGCCATTGTGGATTGCAGGTGAACGAAGTCTGTGAAGGTTCGGAAGTCTACCTTGAAGACTGTAATGCCCCGGATCTGATGCGCCAGGTGTCCGCCAGTTATTCGCTGACGTTGCCATGTCATTTGCTTGCGTGTTGCATTTTTCCATGTAATCATTGCATCTCATTTTGCATATGTGTTCGTCTCATGCATCCGAGCATTTTCCCCATTGTCCGTTTTGCAATCCGACACTCCTATGCCATCTGGCATCCCCTTCTTGTCTCTCTTCGTGAGCGGGTGTTAAACATTCTTGGACTGGACCGTGATTTGCGACGGCCTAGGTACACCACCGGTAAACCGCCTGTCAAGTTTCGTTCCATTTGGAGTCGGTTTGATACTCCAACGGTTAACCGAGGAACCGTAAAGGCCTCTTTTGTGTGCAGCCCAACACCCCTCCGAAGTGGCCCAATAACCCATCCAAACCCCCTCCATGCTCTCAGTCATTCGATCACGATCGTGTGGGCGAAAACCGCACCTCCTTTTGACTCTCCTAGCTCCATCTACCTATAAAAACACCCCCTCCCCCTCCGAAATTCTCGGTCTAACCCTAGCCTTCCTCTTCCTCGCGCCGCTGGACACGTCCAATGCCACGCCGGACATGTCCACCGCCCCAGCCACCTCACTCCGACCAATCGGAGGAGGCCACGTCTTCGCCGCGCCACCCAGGGCCCAGATCCGGCCCGCCCCGGGCTGAACCGGGCCGCGCCGGGCCCGTCCTCCACCGCCGCTCGCCCACAGGCTCCCGCCCGCTCCACCGCCCGCCGTCCCGCTCCTTGTCCGCCGCTGCGCCGGATTCCGGCGACCTCACCGGCCTGGCCACCGCAGGTCCCCGCCGCCGGCCTCCGCCTCTGCCGTCGCGCCCGTCCTCCGCCTCCTCCCTCCGATCGCCGCCCCGCGACCCCATCCCGTCGGCGCCTCGCCCACGCCTGCAGCTCCGGCTGCCGGAGCGCGCCACCTCGCCGGTCCGTGCCTCCCGGCCCGCGCCCGAGGCCGCCCGCGCCTCCTCCTCCTCCTCCGGCCAGATCCTGCCGTGGGAGGGCCGGATCTCGCTGCTCCGACCCGCCGGCGCCCTTTTTCCCCAAGTCTGGCGAGAACCCCGGCCGTCCTCGTCATCCGCGCGAACCCTAGATCTCGGAGGGTATATTTCTTCTAAGTCCCTTTTTGCAACATTTTATGCCATGTTCATCGCATCATATCTCCTAGCATGCTGCTCCATTTTGTGTGCATAATATATCAGAATGTTCATCATGAGATGTTCTTCATTTCATTCCTTTGCACCATGTCCATTTGAGCTCATATTGATGCCCTAAATGCTGTTCCAAGAGTGCTACATAATGTTAGTTTCAGATTCTTATCAGGATTTGGACATTTGTCATTTTTGCCATGTTTAATGTGTGCCTCCTATGAACTAGAGCCCTACATGTGTTTTGAAGTATGCCATGCCATCTTTACAGTGGTGCAATCCATGTATTTTTGTAAGTCTTGTAGTGAGTGCATCGAGCTCGTGAAGTAGGGTACTTGCTATTACTGTTTTGCTAGATTGTTTCTGCTATATGATGATGCTATGTAAACCTGCTGCTACAAGTCATTCTATGTATAATCTAGAGATGTTCACTAAGGATGTTTTGTTATACATGTCATGCTCTATCCAAAAAAGCCCTTGGTTGCAATTATAGTCTGTTGTAGCTTGTTGTAATGTTGCTCCAAAGTTGCTAAATAATGTTGTTGTCTGCCTGTTAACATTAAGTTCAGTTTTGCCATGAGCTTTGCTAGTGATCCATGCACCCTATGAACTTAATATTTCCATGCTTAGCTCCATAAACATGTCTTCTTACTGGTGGTTGACTTCACATGCCATGTAATGCTCTGTGGTGAGTGGTATAAGCTCACCAACATGCCTACTAATTGTTGTTCCTGCCATGTCTGAATCTGTCATATCATTTGCCATGTTTGCAAGGACTCTACCATCTTTTCTGTTGATCTTTGGGATAAGTTCAGTAAGGGAGTTTTGTTCTTTGTCTTAGTACTAGCATGCCATGCCTTAGTTTGCTATGATAAGTTCCTGTAACATGTTGTTTGATAGCTCTAAACATTGCAACCTGATGTTATTTCTGCCATGTCTAGTAATTTCTGCTAAGTCTGTGAAGCTGATATTATTTGCAATCTTGCCATATCCTTTTGAGCATGTTCTAGTAGTTTCTGGAGATAGCTTAGTGTTCATGTTTTCTCATGTTTTACCTGTACTTCATGCCTATGCCTTTTGTTCTTACGTTGAGATGCTATAGTGCTTAGTGATTTTCATGATGTTATTTCTGTCATGCTCAGTGATTTTCATGGTGAGGTCATGTAGCATATTGTTTTGATGCTTGCTAGATGCCTAGTTGTTGTTTTCGACAGCTTGTCCTCTAAACTTGTTTAGAGTGTATGTGTTGAACCGTTGCTCCGTTTTGAGTGTGTTTTGTATGAAACTTTCTTAGTTTTGCATGTAGTTGCATATTCCCTTGTTGCATCCTTGTTTTGAGGTGTTTGCTTGATGTTTGGATGCATTTAGCATCAATGCCATGTTTAACTTGTTTTGCTCATATCTTCTAGGCCGTAGCTCCGAATCTAATGAACTTAATATGTAATTTGACTAGAATTTCGTGTAGATCATCTTGGTGCATCTTAACTTGCTGTTTAACAACTTGAACATAAGGTTTATTCAGTTCTGGAACAATTTCTAAATTTGCATATGAGGACTTACCGGAATTGTTATATGTTGTTTCCGGCCTCATTTAACCTTGCCTGGATGTGTTGTTCTTGTGCATCATCTCTTTGCCATGAGTAGATTCATGTAGCCTTGTCATGCATCATACTTGGTTGAGCATCATGCCATGTCTATGTGGTGTGTTTACCATGTTGTGTGCTTCTTCTCGTTAGTTCCTGTTTTGTTGCGATCATGAGGATTCGTTCGTCTACGCTTGGTTCGTCTTCGTGGCTTCATCTTCTTCATGGACTCGTTCTTCTTCCTAGCGGGATTTCAAGCAAGATGACCATCATCTTGGATCTCACTACTATCATTGCTATTCTAGTTGCTTCGTTCTATCGCTTTGCTGCGCTACCTATCATTTGCTCTTCAAGCCTCCCCAAATTTCCATGCCAGCCTCTAACATTTTCACCCTTCCTAGCAAAACATTGTTTGGCTATCTTACCACTTTTGCTCAGCCCCTCTTATAGCTTTGTTAGTTGCAGGTGAAGTTGAAGATTGCTCCTTGGTGGACAGGTTTATGTTGGGATATCACAATATCTCTTATTTAATTAATGCATCTATATACTTGGTAAAGGGTGGAAGGCTCGGCCTTATGCCTGGTGTTTTGTTCCACTCTTGCCGCCCTAGTTTCCGTCATATCGGTATTATGTTCCCGGATTTTGCGTTCCTTACGCGGTTGGGTGATTTATGGGACCCCCTTGACAGTTCGCTTTGAATAAAACTCCTCCAGCAAGGCCCAACCTTGGTTTTACCATTTGCCTCACCACCACTTATAACTTTCCCTTGGGTCGGCCAACCCGAGGGTCATCTTTATTTTAGCCCCCCCTCCCCCCCGGGACAGTGCTTCTCTAAGTGCTGGTCCAAACCGAGCAACCTGCGGGGCCACCTCGGGGAAACTCGAGGTCTGGTTTTACTCGTAGCTTGACTTATCCGGTGTTGCCCTGAGAACGAGATATGTGCAGCTCCTATCGGGATTGTCGGCACATCGGGCGGCTTTGCTGGTCTTGTTTTACCACTGTCGAAATGTCTTGTAAACCGGTATCCGAGACTGAACGGGTCTTCCTAGGAGAAGGAATATCCTTCGATAACCATGAGAGCTTGTGATGGGCTAAGTTGGGACACCCCTGTAGGGTATAAACTTTCGAGAGCCGTGCCCACGGTTATGTGGCAGATGGAATTTGTTAATGTCCGGTTGTAGATAACTTGACGCCAGTTTTGAATTAAAATGCATCAACCGCATGTGTAGCCGTGATGGTCTCTTTTCGGCGGAGTCCGGGAAGTGAACACGGTTTTGGGTTATGTTTGACGTAAGTAGGAGTTCAGGATCACTTCTTGATCATTGCTAGCTTCACGACCGTTCCATTTTCTTCTCTTCTCACTCTTATTTGCGTATGTTAGCCACCATATATGCTTAGTCACTGCTGCAACCTCACCACTTTACCCCTTCCTTACCCATTAAGCTTTGCTAGTCTTGATACCCATGGTAATGGGATTGTTGAGTCCTCGTGGCTCACAGATTACTACAACAACAGTTGTAGGTACAGGTTATGCGATGATCATGATGCGAGAGTGATGCTTGCTTGTTTTGGAGTTCTTCTTCTGCTTCTTCTTTGATCAGGGGATAGGTTCCAGGTCGGCAACCTGGGCTAGCAGGGTGGATGTCATTTGAGCTTCTGTTTGTGTTTCATCCGTAGTCGGATGTTGATCTTATGGATGATGTATTATTGTATTTGTGTGGCATTGTATGCCTTCTGTATGTATCCCCATCTATTATGTAATGTTGATGTAATGATATCCACCTTGCAAAAGCGTATCAATATGCGGTTCTATCCTTGGTGGGACCTTTGAGTCTCTTTAGGATAGTATCCCATATTGGGCGTGACAAAGACTTACCAGAGTGATTGGGCAGGGACTAGGTGTCCTTAGCTCAAGGGGAATAAGGTGAAGATGCGGTCTTCTGAGTTGAATCTCAGCCTCCCTAACCAGACGTATAGTTGTCACAGCAACTGGAACTGGTCGAACAAATCCCTGTCCTTCTGAAGCCACTGGTTCTATCTCTTACCTCTCTTTACTTACAGTTTGTCTTCGTGAAGTCATTGCCTGCTTGCATTATCTGTTTGACTTCACTGTGTGACTATCTGTTCTGATTGGCTTCATACTATCTTCCATCCTGATCTTTACTACCTATCTGCTATTAGTCATCTGCTTTCACTCTATTGAATACTTGACTATGGCTCGCCTAGTGTAGTCTACCTTCCGCTTCATTCGAATAGTGTTGTTTATATTGTTTGTCTTCGAAACTCCCATGTTTTGAAGACTTTCATAAAAATCGCCTATTCACCCCCCCCCTCTAGTCGATAACTAGACCGTTCATTAATAATGGAGTGGGGCTCAATGTCCTATCTGTTCAAACATTCGACAGGCTCCAAGTGCCGTACTACTAGCTTCAGCCAACCAAGCCATTTTCAGGAGTGACCGACGGTTCCACACACCCGATAGGGCAGGTCCGCCTCCTTGTCACCTTCGACGAACACAACAACTACCACACCGAGCTCATCGACTTCGACGTCGCCGACATTCGCCTGCCATACAACGCCATCCTAGGGTACCCAGCACTGGCCAAGTTCATGGCAGCGACTCACCATGACTACAACGTCCTCAAGATGCCCGTAAGCAGCGGCGTCATCACGGTCGCATGCCAGGAAAAGGACACGGTGTGCTTCCTCAAGCGCGCCTACCAGGCAACAGCAGCCGAGAACCCTGACGATGAGGGCGGCGTCCTCCCTCCTGAGGTTGCCCCCAAGACAAAGAAGTTGCAGCTGGGTCAGGGATCTCGTGAGGAAGAATCACCCGAGGACGCCGCACTGAGCCTCGCGTCCCCAGACGGGGCGCCTTCACCCATCACATAAGAAGGCGTGCCCGGTGCCCCTCTCAGGCTGGGCTCGGGGCACTCCTCGGGAGGGCCTTCGACCTAGCCAGAGTCACGAGAGAGGCGCTTGGGCACCATGTGGGCGCGTGCTTTAGCACGTGCTTCCCAGGAGAAGGCGCCAAGCAGAAGGCGCCAGGCATTCAGGAGTTCATCAGCAAGGCAATCGAGGAGATTCAAGAGGCAAGGGTTCTGCAAGGTGATCACCGCCAACCGCATGGCGCTGCTCACTGTCCTGACGAGGGTAAGGAGTTTCGCGTATGCATCGACATCCCAGGGCTCAACAGGGCCGCATCTCGGCAGCTCTTCTGGCCGTCTCGTGTCGGCCGAGGCCACCCCACAGCTACGTCTGCATGCCTTTCGGCCTACCAGGCGCACCTGCGGTGTTCCGGCACTGCGCAACGGATACCCTGGCGGCTCACGAGGCCAGGCAACAGGCGACCCTGGCGGAGATGGAGGTGCATCTTCAGGAGCCGCCCGAGGCCCTGGACCAGGGCGGCTCGTGAGCAACGACTCCAGCAGCGCGCGCCTTCTGCTACCCCGACATCTCTTCAGCGACGGTACCAGGTGACATCTCTCTAGTTTGTTCAATTTGGGGGTGCCCCTCGGGCTGCATCATCCCCAAGCCGTATGGGCCCGTCCCTGTGGCGTGTATCATTTTGCATTCACCAGGATTGTCTAACCATCTTCTATGAGTTTACCTATGATCGTCACTCTGCGGCCTCGAGTCTTAACCGCCTCGCGGTCTCCCTACCTTAGTTGGCTTGTCCCTCGCTCGCCTCACTGCATGGCTTCTCACGTCGGCACGGCGCTTGTGCTCGGGTCCGTCCTTGCAACGCTGGCAACCCCGAGGACCGGCCTCTGGCTCGTGACCCGCCTCGCGCACGCCACCTCACCAGGTCCTCGGTGCCTTCGTCTTTCGCCAGAGGCCCTGGGGCAGACATCCCGCCCTGCAAGGTGATACTTCTCCATTGTATCTATAATTTTTGATTGTTCCATGCCAATATTATTCAACTTTCATATACTTTTGGCAACTTTTTATACTATTTTCGGGACAAACATATTGATCCAGTGCCCAGTGCTAGTTCCTGTCTGTTGCATGTTTTATGTTTCGCAGAAACCCAATATCAAACGGAATCCAAACGGGGTAAAAAACGGAGAATTATTTTGGAATATTTGGGATTTTCTGGAGGAAGAATCAACGCGAAATGGTGCCCGAGGTGGCCAGGAGATAGAGGGGCTCGCCCTCCCCCTGGGCACGCCTGGCACTCTCCTATGCCACCCGTATGGTGGTTGACACTCTTCTTTTGCCGCAAGAAAGCTAATTTTATGAGAAATATCTGGGCGAAAGATTCACCCCAATCGGAGTTACGGATCTCCGGATATAAAAGAAACGGTGAAGGAGAAGGATCGGGGAACGCAGAAATAGAGAGAGACAGAGAGAGAGATCCAATCTCGGAGGGGGTTTCGCCCCTCCCAAGCCATGGGAGCCAAGGACCAGAGGGGAAACCCTTCTCCCTTCTAGGGATGAGGTCAAGGAAGAACAAGAAGAAGGGGGCTCTCTCCCCCTTGCTTCCGGTGGCGCCGGAGCGCTGCTGGGGGCCATCATCATCACCGCGATCTTCACCAACACCGCCGTCATCTTCACCAACATCTCCATCACCTTCCCCCATATATATTCAGCGGTCCACTCTCCCGCAACCCGCTGTACCCTCCACTTGAACATGGTGCTTTATGCTTCATATTATTATCCAATGATGTGTTGCCATCTTATGATGTCTGAGTAGATTTTCGTTGTCCTATCGGTGATTGATGAATTGCTATGATTGGTTTAATTTGCTTATGGTTATGTTGTTGTCCTATTGTGCCCTCCATGTCATGCAAGCGTGAGGGATTTCCACTGTAGGGTGTTGCAATACGTTCATGATTCGCTTATAGTGGGTTGCTTGAGTGACAAAAGCATAAACCCGAGTAAGGGGTTGTGGCGTATGGGATAAAGGGGACTTGATGCTTTAATGCTATGGTTGGGTTTTACCTTAATGATCTTTAGTAGTTGCGTATGCTTGCTAGAGTTACAATCATAAGCGCATATGATCCAAGAAGAGAAAGTATGTTAGCTTATGCCTCTCCCACATAAAACTTGCTATCGGTCTAGTAAAGTAGTCAATTGCTTAGGGGCAATTCCGCAACTCCTACCACCACTTTTCCACACTCGCTATATTTACTTTATTGTTTATTTATCTAAACAGCCCCTACTTTTTATTTATGTGTTCTTTATTATCTTGCAAACCTATCCAACAACACCTACAAAGTACCTCTAGTTTCATACTTGTTCTAGGTAAAGCGAACGTCAAGCGTGCGTAGAGTCGTATTAGTGGCATATAGGACTTGAGAGAGTATTTGTTCTACCTGTAGCTCCTCGTTGGGTTCGACACTCTTACTTATCGAAAGAGGCTACAACTATCCCATATACTTGCGGGTCATCAAGGCCTTTTTCTGCCGTCGTTGCCGGGGAGTCATAGCGTGGGGTGAATATTCTCGTGTGTGCTTGTTTGCTTTATCACTAAGTAATTTTTATTTGTTGTTCTAAGTTGTTCTCTATCTTTAGTTATGGATATGGAACACGAAATACCAAAAAAGTTAGGTGTTGATGCTACTTATGTAGATGGGGAACCTCCTAAAACCCTTGATGCTCGTTATGTGAAAGAAATTATGTACTACTTTAATAATCCTGAGAAAACCACATTCAACTTTGTTATGGGAAACACGTTGGATCAATGTGAATACTTTAGGGATTATCGCTTGACACAAAAAGGGAAACTATTATGGGATCAAATTTCTATGTTGCATTGGTATGCTCGTCAACTATGCTTGATACATGATTATACTTGTTGCTCTAGGATGAAGGCTCCACACCTTCCCTTTTCATGCAAATTCAATGATAATAAAACCTTAGCTTCTTGTGCTAATGGTAGATATGATTACTATGATGTGGAACAAATAGAAGAATTTGTTGCTTTTATGGGTGCTTATGAGATTGAATCTATGTTTAAAGCGTTTGACGATTTTGATGATTCAGTTTATAGACCAGAAAATTTAGCTATACTTAGATATTGCTATAAAAATTATGAATACAATTACAATATTAATGCATTTATTGAGAAAGTATCCGCTGTCCAAGAAGAGACTAATATTTTGCAGGAAGCTATGGAAGAAGAAATTGATGAAACTGTGAGCTCATTGGATGAAAAAGATGATGAGGAGAGCGAAGAACAAAAGGACGAAGAGTGGATTGATCACCTGTGCCTACCTTCTAATGAGAGTAACTCTTCAACTCATACATTGTTTAATTCCCCTTCGTGCTTACCGAAGGATGATTGCTATGATGAGATCTATGATCCCGTTGATTATCTTGAAATATCCCTTTTTGATGATGCTTGCTATGCTTGTGGCCAAGATGCCAATATGAATTATGCTTATGAACTTGTTATAGTTCCTTATGTTAAACATGAAATTGTTGCTATTGCACCCACGCATGATAGTCTTATTATCTATTTGAATTCTCCCGACTACACTATATCGGAGAAGTTTGTGCTTATTAAGGATTATATTGATGGGTTGCCTTTTACCATTGCACATGATGATTTTGATAGATATAATATGCATGTGCTTGCTGCTCCTAATTGCAATTATTATGAGAGAGGAACTATATCTCCACCTCTCTATGTTTCCAACACGATAGAATTGCAAGAAACTGCTTATACTATGCACTGACCTTTACTTGGTGTGCATGAATTGTTCTTTTATGACATGCCGATGCATAGGAAGAGAGTTAGATTTCGTCATTGCTTGATATATGTTACTTTGTGCTCACTACTAAATTACAAATCATTGTTAATTAAAATTGGCTTTGATATACCTTGGGATCCGGGTGGATTCATTACTTGAGCACTATATGCCTAGCTTAATGGCTTTAAAGAAAGCGCTGCCAGGGAGACAACCCGGAAGTTTTAGAGAGTCATTTATTTCTGTTGAGTGCTTTCATATAGTTTAAAAACAAAAAAATAAAGAGGGGAACCCAAAACTTTTCAAAAAGGAAAGTGAAGGTGAGAAAGACAAGCATTGTTGAAGTGGGAGAGCTCCTTGAAATTTGTTCATGCTCACAGAAACTTTGTGAATCTTAATTACAGAAACTTTTCATCAAAAATAATTATCCCCTTGTACAATTCCACTGTATTATAAAAATAATGTGCCAAGGTTTGCCTTTAGGATGTTTACAATGTTTGTTGGTTTGTACGGTGCAGGACAGAAACTTTGGCTGTAGTGCATGATTTTACATTTTTAGCTAGAAAGTCAAAAGGTTCTGATTCTTTTTGTAATGTCTTTATATACAACTTTTTTATTTTTAATAATTTTGGTAGAATTTTTGGGGTAACATAAGTATGGTGAATTTTCAGATTGCTGCAGACTGTTCTGTTTTTGATAGATTCTGTTTTTGATGCATAGTTTGCTTGTTTTGATGAATCTATCAATTTATGTCAGTGGATTAAGCCATGGGAAAGCTATATTAAAGTAGAAACAATGCAAAAACAAAATATGAATTGGTTTTGCAACAGTACTTAGAGTGGTGATTTGCTTTATTATACTAATGGATCTTGCCGAGTTTTCTGTTGAAGTTTTGTGTGGATGAAGTGTCTAATCGAGGATGTCTCGATATGAGGAAAAGGAGGAGAGGCAAGAGCTCAAGCTTGGGGATGCCCGAGGCATCCCAAGTAAATATTCAAGGATACTCAAGCGTCTAAGCTTGGGGATGCCCCGGAAGGCATCCCCTCTTTCTTCAACAAGTATCGGTATGTTTTCGGATTCGTTTCGTTCATGTGATATGTGAAAGTCTTGGAGCGTCTTTTCCATTTAGTTTTCACTTCTATTTTATGCACCATGCTGGTATGAGATAGTACTTGGTTGATTTATAGAATGCTCATTGCACTTCACTTAAATATTTTGAGTATGGCTTTATAGAATGCTTCATGTGCTTCGCTTATATCATTTGAAGTTTGGATTGCCTGTTTTTCTTCACATAGAAAACCGCCATTTGTAGAATACTATTTTGCTTCACTTATATTTGTTAGAGCGTGGGTATATCTTTTGTAGAAAGAATTAAACTCTCTTGCTTCACTTATATCTATTTAGAGAGATCACGGGAATTGGTCATTCACATGGTTAGTCATAAAATCCTACATAAAACTTGTAGATCACTGAATATGATATGTTTGATTCCTTGCAATAGTTTTGCGAGATAAAGGTGGTGATATTAGATTCGTGCTAGTTGAGTAACTGTGGAATTGAGAAATACTTGTGTTGAGGTTTGCAAGTCCCGTAGCATGCACATATGGTGAACCATTATGTAACAAAGTTGGAGCATGAGGTGTTCTTTGATTGCTTTCCTTATGAGTGGAGGTCGGGATCGCGCGATGGTTAACTCCTACCAACCCTTCCCCTAGGAGCATGCGTAGTAGTACTTTGCTTCTAAGGCAAGTAGACTTTTGCAATTAGTATATGAGTTCTTTATGACTAATGTGAGTCCATGGGTATACGCACACTCACCCTTCCACTTTGCTAGCCTCTATTGTGCCGCGCAACTTTCGCTGGTATCATGAACCAGTTATTTACCTTCCTCAAATAGCCACTATACCTACTTATTATAGCATGTCCATAGCCATTCCGAGATATATTGCCATGCAACTTCCATCATCATCATATAGATGACTTGAGCATTCATTGTTATATTGCTTTGCATGATCGTAAGATAGCTAGCATGATGTTTTCATGGCTTGTCCGTTTTTTGATGTCATTGCTATGCTAGATAATTGCACATCCCGGTACACCGCCGGAAGCATTCATATAGAGTCATATCTTTGTTCGAGATATCGAGTTGTAATATTGAGTTGTAAGTAAATAAAAGTGTGATGATCATCATTATTAGAGCATTGCCCCGGTGAGGAAAGGATGATGGATACTATGATTCCCCCACAAGTCGGGATGAGACTCCGGACTTTATTAAAAATAAAAGAGGCCAAAGAAGCCCAAATAAAAAAAGAGGCCAAAGATGCCCACCAAAAAAAAGAAGAAAAGAAAAAAAAAAGAGAAAAGGAGAGAAGGGGCAACGTTACTATCCTTTTACCACACTTGTGCTTCAGAGTAGCACCATGTTCTTCATAGAGAGAGTCTCCTATGCTTTCACTTTCATATACTAGTGGGAATTTTTCATTATAGAACTTGGCTTGTATATTCCAATGATGGGCTTCCTCAAAATGCCCTAGGTCTTCACGAGCAAGCAAGTTGGATGCACACCCACTTAGTTCCTTTTGTAGAGCTTTCATATATTTACAACTCTGGTGCATACGTTGCACCACAATCCCTACTCACTCACATTGATATCTATTGATGGGCATCTCCATAGCCCGTTGATACGCCTAGTTTATATGAGACTATCTTCTCCATTTTTGTCCTCACAACCACCACCATATACCATCATAGTGCTATGTCCATGGCGTGCACTCATGTATTGCGTAAGAGTTGAAAAAGCTGAAGCGCGTTAAAAAGTATGAACCAATTGCTTGGTGAAACTGGGGTTGTGCATGGTGGGAGTATTTTGTGTAATGAAGATGGAGCATAGCCAGACTATATGATTTTGTAGGGATGAGCTTTCTTTGGCTATGTTATTTCGATAAGACATAATTGCTTAGTTGGTATGCTTGAAGTATTATTGTTTTTATGTCAAATGATAGAATATGGCTTTGAATCACTCATGTCTTAATATTCATGCCATGATTAGACATATGATCAAGATTATGCTAGGTAGTATTCCACATCAAAAATTATCTTTTTATCATTTACCTACTCGAGGACGAGCAGGAATTAAGCTTGGGGATGCTGATACGTCTCTGTCGTATCTATAATTTTTGATTGTTCCATGCCAATATTATTAAACTTTCATATACTTTTGGCAACTTTTTATACTATTTTTGGGACTAACATATTGATCCAGTGCCTAGTGCCAGTTCCTGTTTGTTCCATGTTTTCTGTTTCGCAGAAACCCAATATCAAACGGAATCCAAAAGGGATAAAAACGGACGGAGAATTATTTAGGAATATTTGGGATTTTCCGGGGGAAGAATCAACGCGAAACGGTGCCCGAGGTGGCCAGGAGATAGGGGGTGCGCCCTCCCCCCTGGGCGCGCCTGGCACTCTCCTGGGCCACCTGTAAGGCGGTTGACGCTCTTATTGTGCCGCATGAAAGCTAATTTTACGAGAAAGATCTGGGCAAAAGATTCACCCCAGTCGGAGTGACGATCTCCGGATATAAAAGAAACGGTGAAGGGGAAGGATCGGGGAACGCAGAAACAGAGAGAGACAGAGAGATAGATCCGAGGGGCTCTCGCTCCTCCCAAGCCATGGGAGCCAAGGACCAGAGGGGAAACCCTTCTCCCATCTAGGGAGGAGATCAAGGAAGAAGAAGAAGAAGAAGGGGGCTCTCTCCCCCTTGCTTCCGGTGGCGCCAGAACGCTGCCGGGGGCCATCATCATCACCGCGATCTTCACCAACACCGCCGTCATCTTCACCAACATCTCCATCACCTTCCCCCACTATATTCAGCGGTCCACTCTCCCGCAACCCGCTATACCCTCTACTTGAACATGGTGCTTTATGCTTCATATTAATATCCAATGATGTGTTGCCATCTTATGATGTCTGAGTAGATTTTTGTTGTCCTACCGGTGATTGATGAATTGCTATGATTGGTTTAATTTGCTTGTGGTTATGTTGCTGTCCTATTGTGCCCTCTGTGTCGCGCAAGCGTGAGGGATTTCCGATGTAGGGTGTTGCAATATATTCATGATTTGCTTATAGTGGGTTGCTTGAGTGACAGAAGCATAAACCCGAGTAAGGGGGTTGTAGCGTATGGGATAAAGGGGACTTGATGCTTTAATGCTAATGATCTTTAGTAGTTGCGGATTCTTGATAGAATTCCAATCATAAGTGCATATGATCCAAGAAGAGAAAGTATGTTAGCTTATGCCTCTCCCACATAAAACTTGCTATCGGTCTAGTAAAGTAGTCAATTGCTTAGGGGCAGTTCCGCAACTCCTACCACCACTTTTCCACACTCTCTATATTTAGTTTATTGTTTATTTATTTAAACAGCCCCTACTTTTTATTTACGTGTTCTTTATTATCTTGCAAACCTATCCAACAACGCCTACAAAGTACCTCTAGTTTCATACTTGTTCTAGGTAAAGCGAACGTCAAGCGTGCGTAGAGTCGTATCAGTGGAAGATAGGACTTGAGAGAGTATTTGTTCTACCTGTAGCTCCTCGTTGGGTTCGACACTCTTACTTATCGGAAGAGGCTACAACTATCCCGTATACTTTTGGGTCATCATAGGGGTTCGCGACCTCTCCTGTCATCTAACATGCAGGTTCACCTGATGGTGATTCACGGGTCGGTTTTGGATGACCACCGCCTTACCTCGCGAGTTGTTTGCACGTTAAAGGGGGGGTCCCGAGCATCGCGCCTCGGGAGCTCCTACCGGCCTTACAGCCCTCACCCCCTGGCCTTGACCACGGCATCGCGACCTGGCATACCAGCGACGACTGAGTTATCTCGAGGGCTGGGACCCGAGGATGTAGAGCACCAAGGCGAGCGAGGCGAGAGGGCGGTCGTTGCGGGCCGCACCTGATGACAACACCACAGACACAGAGCGGGCACCTCCCAGTGGATCGCAGTGGGACCATTAAAAGATAAGTCGCATGTGCTATGATACCGGTCGCACATCCCGCTCACCCCAACCTCACAGTCCCACTCCGGCGGCTTCACTCCCCTTTTCCATTCTTTGGGCGGCTGCTTGACACCAAGGGGGACCTCATGAGCATTGCGTCTCATGAGCTCTCACCGGACCTCAGGCCGGCCACCTCCTAGCCTTGGCTACAGCATCGCGACCTGGCATACTAGCGACAGCTGAAGCCTGCCTGGGAACTGGGTCCCGTCGGCGTAGAGCGTCACGCTGTGTAAGGGAAGGAAAAGGGGGAGGCAAGCCGAACTGGGATACGCAACTTCATCACAAAATCAGGAAAGCAACATTGGTATTAAGTACACTTCGGTCCTTACAAACCCCACGGGGGCTGGTTTTCATTCTGCGCGGGGAAAGCAAAAGAAGGAGGGCTGCTACCGAGCCATTGGGCGTCACCAGCGACATCGGGCAGCAGCCACTGCTGCGCTCCGACCACGGCGGAAGCTCGACGGCACGTAGCTGTCATTGCTAGACTCGGGAGACTCGCTGGGCTCAGGAGAGTCGCTGGATTCCCACGAGTCATCACTACTACTTGAAGAGGCACCGAAGGGAACATAAGCAGGTCCAGCACCCACGGCCCAACCCTGTGGGCTGCTTCCTACGGGACAACACTCCAGTCGTTGGCCCTCCTCGTCGAAAGCCTTGAAGAACAAGGTGGATGCGCCATCGTACTCAAAGTGAATCGCGAGGGAACCCACAACGCGGCAGGCTCGAGCCACCTCACCCCATCCGCGGGTCATGAAGCACCTCGACCTCAGCTCCGGTGGCTAGGCTGCAGCACCCGGCGTGCTGCAGCCACAGCTCAAGCGACCCCCTCGGAGGCAGCTCGCTGGAGAAGAACCTCAGGAGCCAGATCCATGAGTCAGACAGAATCGCCACCCACACCACAAACTCTCGCGAGCTGCCCTCAATGTGAGTCCATAGCACGGTCGGCAAAACAATGGCTGCCCGTCCACCATCGTTGGGGGCCGCTTGATGGCGCACATCTTCATCCTGGGCGCGAGCGTACAGGGGAAGGGGGAAGCCAGGCAGAGGCCTTGATCGCCACGGCTTGTTCACCTCTCGCCCCGTGCTGGCATCGTGAGGGAGGCGGAGTCGCTTCTTCGGTGGGAGCAAATCAGGCACGTCCCTAGGGGCCTTCCCCTTCTCAGCCGCCGAGAACCTCCTGATCGGTGCCATGGAAGCGAGACGGAGAAGAAGAATAAGCAAGCGGCAAGAAGATGAAGGAGAGATGAGCAAGGGGGCTCTGCCCCTCCCCTGCATTTATAAACAAGGAAGGCCAGCCTCCAGGAGCTCGCGCCATGATGATCTTCTACATGCCGCATCGTTTCGTCAAGTCGAACAATTGCCAAGGCAGCGTGGGGAAATGGAGATGCCCACGTCCCATCAATCGCCACGCATCATCAAGGCCGCAGGCGGTTAGGGCCCGCGGTGCTCCGCACTTGCCCTTTGGCTTCACCTAGAAGCCAAGTTCGAGAGTGCCTTGGGCCTGGCGGCTACTGTCAGTGTTTTGGATATGGGGGTATCCAGACTTACCTGCATGCAGCCCACCACATGGCTCCATTAACGGCCTGGTACGGCCCAGCTTCAGTGTCAACAACTCAAGGCCCTCGCGAGGCGGACGACACCAAAACCCCCGAGGGAATTGGCCTCCTCAGGCTGGCTCCCGAGGGGCGGAGAGCTCTATGCAAGGTGCACCTCACAAGGCTCAGCTGACTTGAGCCATGACGACCAAGGCCAGGCGGGCGCCAGCGGGCGTAGAGCGCTAGTTTCCCCATCGGTGCAAGGGAGGCAATCCACAGGTGCGGAGTCCCGAGGAATCAGCCAAAGGTTTCCATTCTAGTGCAACAAGACCAAGACCACCAGGACGGCAGGACGGAGGTCATCACCAAGCCCACCGCAGCATCATGACCAGGGGCTTTTCGCAGGAGATGACCACCTTAGTCAGGATAAGTTGTACTACTTGTCCCCCTTCAAATCTGGCCGTTGTGGGATCCCTTCCCGCCAACATTTGGGAAGAGGACCAAGGCCACTATAAATAGGACTTAGCCACCACCATAGAGGGGGATCGGATCCACTTTCATCTGACCACCTCACCAGCTCACTTGAGCTCAAGAACACCTCACCTCCAGAGGCTAGTTCACCCACTATACTAGTTCATCCTCAGCCCCTCGAGGCAATCCACCAAAAATGTTGGAGTAGGGTATTACACCGCAAGGTGGCCCGAACCAGGATAAACTATCGTGTCTCTTTGTCTCTTCGAGCTCAACGCGCTAGGCTTAGGAAGATCACGAGTAGGCAGGCTGGGTATGTTGAGATCTCTACACGCCCCCAGAGTTTGAACCTTTCAAGGGTTTGCGGAACCCTTAATCCGACAATGACCCATCGGAAGTTGGTTTAGTGATTGTTAAGGCGCGACATCTCGCACGTTCATAGTCAGATCGTCAAGGTCGACTCCCATAGAAAACAATAGCTATCTCATCGAAACATCGGGATACCCTTGCCTCTATCACACGCAATGATCTATCCATGGAGATGCATAGCAACGAGGGGGGACATGTCTATGTACCCTCGTAGACCATAAGCGAAAGCGTTTGACAACGTGGTTGATGTAGTCGAACTTCTTCTAGCTCCGATCGATCAAGTACCGAATGTACGGCACCTCCGAGTTCTTCACACATTCAGCTTGGTGGCGTCCCTCACCTTCTTCATCCAGAAAGATGTCGAGGTTGTAGATGAGTTCCATCGGCACGATGGCGTTGTGATGGTGATGGTGAAGTGATCCTCGCGGGGCTTCACCTAAGGACTATGAGAATATGACCGGGGGTGTATACGGTGGAGGGGGCACCGCACACGGCTAGGCAATTGTTTGGGTTGTGCTAAGGGCGCCCCCCCTTCCCACATATATATATATATATAGGTGGGAGGGGGAGGGGAGAGGCCAGGAGGCGCCCCAAGTAGGACCGAATCCCACCCTTTCCTTTCTCTTCACCCCTTTCCTTCTCCCTTTGGTTCTTCCCATATGGGGGGCGCACCAGTCCCTGGTGCTGGTGCGTTTCCCCTCTTGGCCCGATATGTACTTGGTACCCTTCGGAACACTTCCTGTCTCCGAATATTATCGTCCTATATATCAATATTTACCTCTCGACATTTTGAGACTCCTCGTCATGTCTGTGATCTCATCCGGGACTCCAAACAACATTCGGTCACCAAATCACATAACTCATATAATATAATATTGTCATCGAACATTAAGCATGCGGACCCTATGGGATCGAGAAGTATGTAGACATGACCGAGAGATCTCTCCGGTCAATAACCAATAGAGGAACCTAGATTACCATATTGTCTCCTACATATTATACTAAGATCTTTATCGGTCGAACCATTATGAGAACATACGTAGTTCCCTTTGTCCATCGGTATGTTACTTGCCCGAGATTTGATCGTCGGTATCTTCATACCTAGTTCAATCTCATTACCGGCAAGTCTCTTTACTCGTTCCGTAATACATCATCCTGCAACTAACTCATTAGTCACTTTGCTTGCAAGGCTTCTTATGATGTGTATTATCGAGAGGACCCAGAGATACCTCTCCGATACTCAGAGTGACAAATCCTAATCTCGATCTATGCGAACTCAACAAACACCTTAGGAGATACCTGTAGAGCATCTTCATAATCACCCAGTTATGTTGTGACGTTTGATAGCACACGAGGCATTCCTTCGGTATCCGGCAGTTGCATAATCCCATAGTCGAAGGAATATGTACTTGACATCAAGAAAGCAATAGCAATAAAACTGAATGATCAATATGCTAAGCTAATGGATGGGTCTTGTCCATCACATCATTCTCCTAATGATGTTATCCCGCTATCAAATGAAAACTCATGTCCATGGTTAGGAAAGCTTAACCATCTTTGATCAACGAGCTAGTCAAGCAGAGTCTCACTAGGGACACAGTTTTTGTCTATGTATTCACATATTTAGGTTTCCGATCAATACAATTCTAGCATGAATAATAAACATTTATCATGAATAAGTAAATATAAAATAACAACTTTACTATTGCCTCTAGGGCATATTTCCTTCAGTATCAGATTTCCAGGTTGCTCGGTGAGATTTTACAGTTTTTCGTAGTTTAGATCGAGTCTGTTCTTCATACCTATAGTCCAGGAAAAAGCCAAAAAAGTTTAGGGTTAGTTCATCTTATCCGAACCAATCTGAGCCTTTGCATAATCTTTTTAGAGTTTTTCTTTGTTGAATTTTCAGTTGCATCATCGTGTCGATTTGCTGGTCTTAGCGTCTAGTTTCGAGTTCTGTCACAGGTTGTCATGTCGCCGCTGCACCATTTCATCATTGCCATATAGCACCACCCCACCATATACATCACCGCTGCCATATACCACCACACCCACCATATCAATCGATGTTGCCATATACAACCACCAATCCGATTCCACATATACCATCGCCATATACCACCACCAATCCGAGTCCACATATACCACCATCATATACCATCACCAGTCCGAGTTTCCACCAGATTCATCTCTGCCACCAGTCCTAGTCCGAGTCCAGTATTTGTTTCTTTGTTTTCGATTTCCAGATCACGCCATACTATGAGTCGTGACCAAGTCGGAATCTGCAACTTCCGTGTTAGCCGTACAAGAAAAATAGTTCCAATTTCAAAAAAACTAAGTCTAGAAAATTCTGGCTAGGTAGTTTTTAGACCATTTGTAGATTTTTTTCGAAAACAATTGTTGCGGAGCAAAAAAAGAGGGAAAAAGTGCAAAAAAAAGTGAAACGAGTTTAGAGCGTGCTCCTCCCTTGTTTACGTGTAGCGTCGTGATTTTGTTAGTGTTCTAGGCTCGCGTCTCTAGCATGGTCTAGCCTAGGACCAGCATAGTATCGTCGTTGAGAGTTTATTCAACTTTGCTTCTCTGAATTGATTATTGCTGACATTTTTGCTATCATATCATAAGCCTTCCCAGCTCCACATACATCTACATCGTGCGTTTAACACCACCTAGCAATCGCTTTGTCCAAGCTTTGAGAGTTTTGACTACAACGGTTGCCGATCACCACCTGCTGCCAGGTAAGAACTGGTAAGAATTTGAGATTTGCTTGATGGATTTGTGACCACCACTTTTTAGTAGTCTATAGGATCATATTCTTGTGTGTTTCTATTGCTGCTAACCATGGCAGGACCACAAGCCGACAAGATTGACTGGGAGAACATGATGAAGAAGGAGCTTCATGATAAATTTCAGCAAATGTTGAGTCAACAGGTGGAAGACGTGATGGCTAGCTTTGGAAAGGCACTCAAGAGGATTGATGACGTTGAGAAGACAATTGTTACCAAGTAGGACGCCAAGTTCGATGCAGTACTCGTGTGTCTTCCACAACCACCACCTGCATCTACTGCACCATTGCAACAACATCCACAACCACCTCCATGCTACGATCCAGTAGGGCGAGCGCAGCGTGTTCCTCTTGAGCCAGGACAAACTTCTGGTGCCACTGCTACTGATGTTGATACTTCTGTAGCTCCTGCTGCTACTACAGAGGTTGAGGACTATTACGAGGATGAGGTTGATCAAAATCAACACTACATGCAACCACCAACACCGCCACCAGCAGGTCGACCTCATGCACATAATCGCAATGGTAGGGCTGCAGCACCACCTCATGTATGTGATTATGACCATATTCCTGAACTAAAATTGAATATTCCATCGTTTGAGGGTAGATACATTCCTGATGTATATCTTACTTGGGAGTTAGAAACTGAACAACATTTCACATGCTTACAATATCCTGAGGATAGACGCGTTGTTGCTGCTCTTTGTGAATTCACTAGTTTTGCTTGTGTTTGTGGTCTAAACATTGTAGATTATATCATGATAATATCATTACTACTTGGGCTGCTTTGTAAACTACTATGCGTACTCATTGGGTTCCACCATATTATCAACGTGAATTACTTTAAAAACTGCAGTGTTTGAGACAAGGCAAAAATTCTATAGAGGAGTATTATCAGGAATTACAAACTGACATGATTAGATGTGGTATTGTTGAGGATAATGAATATATGCTTGCACGTTTTATCAGTGGAATAAGTAGAGAAATTAAGACCATTTTAGAGTATAAGGAGTATAACAATATCACTCCTTTATTCCATCTTGCTCGCAAAGCTGAACGCGAACTACAGATCGATAGGCATTGGCACGGACTAATTTTTCTGCAGGTCGACCTTCATCATGGACACCGCGTGCATCTTATACTTCCAAATGTTCTTCTACACCGGCACTTCCATCAGCTGCCACCTCCAGCTGTGATACAAGAAAGCAAGCACTACCACCACTATCTGCCAAGAGCACACCTACTGGGCCTGCACAGAGGTCTTTTCATCCATGGCATCAACAGGGCACACACATGATATTATTTGTCATCGTTGTAAGGGTAGAGGTCATTATGCGAGAGAATGCCAACCTCCGCATGTTATGATTGCTACTGAGGATGGTAGGTATGAGTCCGCTAGTGACTATGATGAGGAGACTCTGACTCTTATTACAAGTGAAGAACATGGTGGAGATGATTCTGATCATGATACCAATACATGGCTGCTGAAGATGGTGACAGGTATGAAAGTTTAGTTGCTCAATGTGTTTTGAGTGTGCAGGTCACACAAGTTGAGCAAAATCAGAGGCATAATTTGTTCAATACAAAGGGAGTTGTGAAGGAACATTCTGTTCGCGTCAACATAGATGGAGGGAGCTGCATAAACTTGGCTAGCATGGAGATGGTGGAGAAGCTATGTCTCACCACAAGGCCACATCCACATCCTTATTATATCCAATGGTTCAACAACAACGACAAGGTTAAGGTAACACATATTGTTTGTGTGCACTTTAGCATCTCTACATATGTTGATTATGTTGATTGTGATGTGGTACCCATGCAAGCATGTTCCTTATTACTTGGTAGACCATGGCAATTTGATAAAAATTATGTACACCATGGTAGAAACAATCAGTATACTCTTGTTCATAAGGATAAACATATTGCTTTGCTTCATATGACTCCTAGTTCCATTTTGAAAGATGATATTAATAGAGCTAATAAAGCAAAACAGGAGAAAAATAAGAGTGAAAATCATATTGTGGCAAAAGAATTTGAGAAACAAATGAAACCTAATAATAAACCATCTAATGTTGCTTCTGAAATTTAATTGAAAAGTGGATGTTTACTTGCCACAAATATGATATTGTTGATCTAGATTTCAGCGAATCTATTTGCTATGCTTTTGTGTGCAAAGAGGCATTATTTTCGTTCGAGGACGCGCCTTCCTCTTTGCCTCCTCCTGTCACTAACATTTTGCAGGAGTTCGCTGACGTCTTTCCATAAGACGTGCCATTGGGATTACCACCTATTCGCGGGATTGAGCATCGGATTGACATAATTCCCGGTGCTTCGCTGCCAAACCGTATGCTACACCATACCAATCCATAGGAGACGAAGGAGATTATGCATCAAGTACAGGAGCTGCTCGACAAAGGTTATATACGCAAATCTCTTAGTCCTTGTGCTATTCCTATTATACTAGTGCCAAAAAAGGATGGTACGTCACGTATGTGTGTCGATTGTATAGGCATTAATAATATTACTATTCATTATCGTCATCCTATTCCTCGGCTAGATGATATGCTTGATGAACTGAATGGCTCTACAATATTCTCCAAAGTTGACTTGCGTAGTGGATACCATCAAATTCGTATGAAAATGAGAGAGAAGGGAAAAACATTTAAAACTAAGTTGGGTTTATATGAGTGGTTAGTCATGCCTTTTGGGTTAACTAATGCACCTAGTACTTTCATGAGATTAATGAACAGAGTTTTACGTGCTTCCATTGGATGATTTGTGGTATTCTATTTTGATGATATACTGATTTATAGCAAATATTTGGAAGAACATTTGGAACATGTACGTGTTGTTTTTATTGCTCTACGTGATGCACGTTTGCTTAGTACCCTTGGGAAGTGCACCTTTTGCATCGACTGAGTATCTTTTCTTGGCTATGTTGTTACTCCATAGGGAATTGAAGTTGATAAAGCAAAGATTGAAGCTATTGAGAGTTGACTGCATCCCAAAACGGTCACACAAGTGATGATTTTTCTTGGACTCGCTGGTTTCTATAGGTGTTTTGTCAGAGATTTTAGCACCATTGCTGCACCTCTCAATGAGCTTACAAAGAAGGATGTGCCTTTCGTTTGGGGTACCACACAGGAAGAAGCCTTCACGATATTGAAAGATAAGTTGACACATGCTCCTTTAATCCAACTTCCTGATTTTAATAAGAGTTTTGAGCTTGAATGTGATGCTAGTGGAATTGGATTAGGAGGTGTGTTATTACAAGATGGCAAACATGTTGCATACTTTTCTGAAAAATTGAGTGGGCCTGGTCTGAACTATTCTACTTATGATAAAGAATTATATGCTCTTGTTCGGACCTTAGAAACATGGCAACATTATTAACGGCCCAAAGAATTTGTTATACATTCTGATGATGAATCTTTGAAACACATTAAAAGTCAAGCAAAACTGAACCGTAGACATGCTAAATGGGTTGAATTCATTGACACTTTCCCTCATGTCATTAAACACAAGAAGGGTAAATAAAATGTTATTACTGATGCATTGTCTCGTTGTTATACTATGCTTTCTGTCGAGGGTACACCCTGCGGTATGAACCGGCCGGATATATGACCCGGCTGGGACTTGGCGTTTCATTGGTAACCCGTCGGAGGATTGGCGACTCACGAGTCTGGCGGCACACTGGTCTGACGACTCACGAGCCTAGCAACACACTAATGGTTCCAACGGCGGGTCAGATAGAAGACTAGGCCCAAGGCCCAGAAGGCCGCCCCATGTTATGCTGGGCCGTCTTAAGAGGAAAGCGTAAGGAATATTCCCTTACAAAGGAAGCAAGACTAGGACTCCACTTGTAATAGAGTAATCCTAATCCTACTAGGACTAGTCATGTAACCCGCCCCTTCAACAAATATAAGGAGGGGCGGGGCACTCCAAGAAGGGGGAGAAGAATAATCTCGAAGGCTAGACACAATTAGGAGAGACAGCTTATGCGGCGACTCCCTCATGAGCATAATGAGACCTAGCCACAAACAGCATGTAGGCCTATTACCGGATGATGTTTCTCGGGGCCCGAAGCTGTCTAAATCCTTGTCTTATGTGTTGATCCGCCTCGCGTCTCTCATCCCGATCAACCCCTCTCAAGCTACCACATAGATGCGTTGGCCTTATGACTAAGTCCTCACATTAGGACATCTGTCGTGACAAATCCACAATAGTTGGCGCCCACCGTGGGGCCTGCGCAGGGTGGTGTTGAGTTCTTGGAGGGATTTCTCCCAGGGATCGAGGAGTTCATAATTATCTAGATGAGGAAGAGCCGGTTGGAGAGGATCTACATCAGCTTTGAGTTCATCGGTTCTGATTGATAGTTTGTGAGATTTAAGATTCAAGAAAATCGAGGTTGCGAGATGTTTGTTGTCGCAAGTCGCTAAGTCAACAGGAGCCGTCAACCTAAAACCAGATCGATTTCCCTTTGCATAAACTAGTCATCACCAAGACCACTTGGACACCCTGCAAGTCCAGAGGCCATCAATTGAAGCTACTTTTTACTCCAGGTGGAGATCAAAGACATGCCAACTATTCCCGTCAAGATCAATCGAGTAGTACTACTATTTATCGAGAAGCCACGCTGGCGTTCGGATCCGCAAGCGCGCGGCCAAAATGCAAAGGTCAAAACTCAACACGACTCGAACGGTTTGTTCAAATCGGCCACGAACTGGAGAAGGACACAGGCGTAAACACGGATTCGAACGATTCTGCAACACCAACCTCACCCTGAGCCGTCGTACGCTGCATCGGGATAAGGTAAGACCATGAAGAAAATCTTGAGGCGGAGCGATTTGTCAATCAACCAGGTTGTTCTACACTAGTACTACCAATCCTGGAAGCAATACATTGCTACCTCTTGAGCACTGCGTTGGTTTTCCCTTGAAGAGGAAAGGGTGATGCAGCAAAGTAGCGTAAGTATTTCCCTCAGTTTTTGAGAACCAAGGTATCAATCCAGTAGGAGGCTCCATGCAAGTCCCTCATACCTACACAAACAAACAAGAACCTCGCAACCAACGCAATAAAGGGGTTGTCAATCCCTTCACAGCCACTTGCGAAAGTGAGATCTGATAGAGATAATAAGATAAGATAAATATTTTTGGTATTTTTATGATATAGATTGGAAAGTAAGGATTGCAAAATAAGATAGATCGGAAACTTATATGATAGAAAATAGACCCGGGGGCCTTAGGTTTCACTAGTGGCTTCTCTCAAGATAGCATAAGTATTACGGTGGGTGAACAAATTACTGTCGAGCAATTGATAGAAAAGTGCATAGTTATGAGAATATCTAGGCATGATCATGTATATAGGCATCACGTCCGTGACAAGTAGACCGAAACGATTCTACATCTACTACTATTACTCCACACATCGACCGCTATCCAGCATGCATCTAGAGTATTAAGTTCATAAGAACAGAGTAACGCATTAAGCAAGATGACATGATGTAGAGGGATAAACTCAAGCAATATGATACAAACCCCATCTTTTTATCCTCAATGGCAACAATACAATATGTGCCTTGCTGCCCTTGCTGTCACTGGGAAAGGACACTGCAAGATTGAACCCAAAGCTAAGCACTTCTCCCATTGCAAAACAGATCAATCTAGTAGGCCAAACCAAACTGATAATTCGAAGAGACTTGCAAAGATAACCAATCATACATAAAAGAATTTAGAGGAGATTCAAATATTTCTCATAGATAAACTTGATCATAAACCCACAATTCATCGGATCTCGACAAACACACCGCAAAAAGAGTTACATTGAATAGATCTCCAAGAAGATCGAGGAGAACTTTGTATTGAGATTCAAAGAGAGAGAAGAAGTCATCTAGCTAATAACTATGGACCCAAAGGTCTGAGGTAAACTACTCACAACTCATCGGAGAGGCTATGGTGTTGATGTAGAAGCCCTCCATGATCGATTCCCCCTCTAGCGGAGCGCCAGCAAAGGACCCAAGATGGGATCTTGCGGATACAAAAGGTTGCGGCGGTGGAAATATGGTTTCGTGGTGCTCTTCGATGTTTTCAGGGTATGCAAGTATATATAGGCGAAGAAGGTCGGTTAGGGGAGCCACGAGGGGCCCACGAGGGTGGGGGGCATGCCCACCCCCCTAGGGCGCGCCTGGCACCCTCGTGGCCACCTCGGCTGCTTATTGATGTCCACTAAAAGTCTCCTTGATTGTGTTTGTTCCAAAAAGATCGCTCCCGAAGGTTTCATTCTGTTTGGACATCGTTTGATATTCCTTTTCTTTGAAACACTGAAATAGGCAAAAAACAGCAATTCGGGCTGGGCTTCCGGTTAGTAGGTTAGTCCCAAAAATGATATAAAAGTGTAAAGTAAATCCCATAAACATCCAAAACGGGTAATATAATAGCATGGAACAATAAAAAATTATAGATACGTTGGAGAGTATCAAGCATCCCCAAGCTTAATTCCTACTCGTCCTCGAGTAGGTAAATGATAAAAACATAATTTTTGATGTGGAATGCTACCTAGCATATTTCTCAATGTAATTTTCTTTATTGTGGCATGAATGTTCAGATCCAAATGTTTCAAAATAAAAGTTCATATTGACATAAGAGTAGTAATACTTCAAGCATACTAACATGGCAATCATGTCTTCTCAAAATAACATGGCTAAAGAAAGTTTATCCCTACAAAATCATATAGTTAGGCTATGCTTCATTTTCATCACACAAAATACTCCCATCATGCACAACCCCGGGTTTCAGCCAAGCAACTGGTTCGTACTTTTTTAACGCGCTTCAGCATTTTCAACTCTCACGCAATAGATGAGCGTGAGCCATGGATATAACACTATGGGTGGAATAGAATATGATGATGGAGGTTGTGTGGAGAAGACAAAAAGGAGAAAGTCTCACATTGACAAGGCTAATCAATGGGCTATGGAGATGCCCATCAATTGATGTCAACATGAGGAGTAGGGATTGCCATGCAACGGATGCACTAGAGCTATAAATATATGAAAGCTCAACAAAAGAAACTAAGTGGGTGTGCATCCAACTTTCTTGCTCACAAAGACCTAGGAAATTTTGAGGAAGCCCATCGTTGGAATATACAAGCCAAGTTCTATAATGAAAAATTCCCACTAGTATATGAAAGTGACAACATAAGAGACTCTCTATCATGAAGATCATGGTGCTACTTTGAAGCACAAGTGTGGAAAAGGATAGTAACATTGTCCCCCTTTTTTTGGGCCTTTCTTTTTTTTATTTGGCCTTTCTTTTTCTTTGGCCTTTCTTTTTTTTATAAGGGACAATGCTCTAATAATGATGATCATCACACTTCTATATATTTACAACTCATTGATTACAACTTGATACTAGAACAAGATATGACTCTATATGAATACCTCTGGCGGTGTACCGGGATGGGCAATGAATCAAGAATGACATGTATAAAAAATTATGCATGGTGGCTTTGCCACAAATACGATGTCAACTACATGATCATGCAAGGCAATATGACAATGATGATGTGTGTCATGATAAACGGAACGGTGGAAAGTTGCATGGAAATATATCTCGGAATGGCTATGCAAATGCCATAATAGGTAGGTATGGTGGCTGTTTTGAGGAAGATATAAGGAGGTTTATGTGTGATAGAGTGTATCGTATCATGGGGTTTGGATGCACCGGCGAAGTTTGCACCAACTCTCAAGGTGAGAAAGGGCAATGCACGATACCGTAGAGGCTAGGAATGATGGAAGCGTAAGAGTGTGTATAATCCATGGACTCACATTAGTCATAAAGAACTCATATACTTATTGCAAAAGTTTTATTAGCCATCGAAGCAAAGTACTACTATGCATGCTCCTAGGGGGGAGGTTGGTAGGAGTTAACCATCGCGCGCCCCCGACCTCCACACATAAGGAAGGCAATCAAAAGAGCACCCCATGCAACAAATTTGTTACACAACTTTTACCATACGTGCATGCTATGGGACTTGCCAACTTCAACACAAGTATTTCTCAATTTCATAATTACCCAACAAGAATGACTCTAACATTACCACCTTTATATCTCCAAACAATTATCAAGCATCAAATTGATCATAGCATCCAATTCACATCCTATGATAGTTTTTATTATACCCAACTTGGATGCCCATAATTCTAGGACATTTTTTATAACCATAGCAAATACCATGCTGTTCTAAAATACTCTCAAAATAATATAAGTGAAGCATGAGAGATCAATAATTTCTACAAAATAAATCCACCGTCGTGCTCTAAAAAGATATAAGTGAAGCACATAGAGTATTCTAAAAAATTCCAAATCATGTGTGTCTCTCCCAAAAGGTGTGTAAAGCAAGGATGATTGTGGTAAACTAAAAAGCAAAGACTCATATCATACAAGACGCTCCAACAAAACACATATCATGTGGTGAATAAAAATATAGCTCCAAGTAAAGTTATCGATAGACGAAGATGAAAGAGGGGATGCCCTGCGGGGCATCCCCAAGCTTAGGCTTTTGGTTGTCCTTGAATTATCTTGGGGTGCCATGGGCATACCCAACCTTAGGCTCTTGCCGCTCCTTATTCCATAGTCCATCAAATCTTTACCCAAAACTTGAAAACTTCACAACACAAAACTCAACAGGAAATCTCATGAGCTCCGTTAGTGCAAGAAAGAAAAACCACCACTTAAGGTACTGTAATTAACTTATACTGGTGTTAGACCTACTGTATTACAAGTTCTCTATGGTTCATACCCCCCGATACTAGCCATAGATTCATCAAAATAAGCAAACAACACACGAAAAACAGAATCTGTCAAAAAACAGAACAGTCTGTAGAAATCTGTAACTTTCGAATAATTCTGGAACTCTACAAATCCTACCAAAATAGGAAGTCCTAGGCAATTTGTCTATTGATCTACCGAAAAAACAATCAACTCAAAATCACGTTTGTGTGATTTATTAAAATTATTCTCGTGAGTGCAAAAGTTTCTGTTTTTCAGCAAGATCAAATTAACTTTCACCCAAGATGATCCTATAGGTTCTACTTGGCACAAACACTAATTAAAACATAAAACCACATCTAAACAGAGAATAGATGAATTATTTATTACTTAACAGGAACAAAAATCAAGGAACAAAAATAAAATTGGGTTACCTCCCAACAAGCGCTATCGTTTAACGCCCCTAGCTAGGCATAAAACCGAGAATAGATCTAAGTATTGCCATCTTTGGTATTCAATTCATAAGTGGCTCTCATAATAGATTCATAAGGTAATTTGATTTTATTTCTAGGAAAGTGTTCCATGCCTTTCCTTAATGTAAATTGGAATCTAATATTTCCTTCCTTCATATCAATAATTGCACCAATCGTTCTAAGGAAAGGTCTACCAAGAATAATGGGGCATGAAAAATTGCAATCTATGTCAAGAAAAATAAAATCTATGGGCACATAATTCCTATTTGCAACAATAAGAACGTCATTAATCCTTCCCATAGGTTTCTTATTGGTGGAATCTGCAAGGTGCAAGTTTAAAGAGCAATCATCAAATTCACGGAAACCTAGCACATCACATCAAGTTTTTGGAATCGTGGAAACACTAGCACCCAAATCACACAAAGCATAGCATTCATGATATTTAATTTTAATTTAACACTAGATTACCACTCATCATAAAAGTTTTCTAGGGATAGAAACTTCCAATTCAAGTTTTTCCTCATAAGATTGCATCGAAGCATCAACGATATGTGTGGTAAAATCTTTATTTTGACTATAAGCATGAGGAGAATTTAGCACGGATTGCAACAAGGAAATACAATCTATTAAAGAACAATTACCATAATTAAATTCCTTGAAATCCAAAATAGTGGGTTCATTGCTATGTAAAGTTTTGACCTCTCCAATCCCACTTTTACCAAATTTAGCATCAAGATCTAAAAACTCTGAATCATTGGGACGCCTTTTAACTAAAGTCGACTCATCTCCAGTCCCAACATTATCAAGGTTCATATTGCAAAACAAAGATTTAATAGGATACACATAAATCACTTTTATATCTTCATCATAATTTTCATGAAAACTAGAAGAACACGCTCTCACAAAGCAAACTTTCTTAGCACGCATCCAAGCGGTTCTTTCTTTGCACTCATCAATGGAAATTCTCATGGATTTGAGAGAATCATTGATATCATGCTTATGTGGAATAGATCTAAGTTTCAAATAATCAACATCATGAGAAATTATATCCATGTTCCTAGCCAATTCATCAATCTTAAGCAATTTTTCTTCAAGCAAGGCATTAAAATTCTTTTGAGAATTCATAAATTCTTTAACACTAATCTAAAAATCATAGGGTATCTTATTAAAATTTCCATAAGAGTTGTTGTAGGAATTACCATAATTATTAGAGGAATTACTAGGAAACGGCCTAGGATTAAAGTTTCCTCTATACGCGTTGTTACCAAAATTATTCCTACCAACAAAATTCACATCTGTAGGTTCATTATTATTCTCAATCAACATAGACAAAGGCATATCATTAGGATCAATAGGAGCACTCTTAGTAGAAAACAATTTCATAAGTTCATCCATCTTTCCCTTCAAAACATTAATTTCTTCTATCGCATGAACTTTTTTACTAGTAGATCTTTTGGTGTGCCATTGAGAATAATTAACCATAATATTATCTAGGAGTTTAGTAGCTTCTCCTAAAGTGATTTCCATAAAAGTGTCTCTCGCGGCCGAGTCTAAAAGATTTCTAGAAGCAAAATTCAACCCAGCATAAAAAATTTATATGATCATCCATAAATTCAAACCATGTGTAGGGCAATTGCGAATCATTAATTTCATTCTCTCCCAAGATTGTGCAACATGCTCATGATCAAGTTGCTTAAAATTCATAATATCGTTTCTAAGAGATGATCTTAGCGGGAGGAAAATACTTAGAGATAAAAGCATATTTGCACTTATTCCAAGAATCAATACTATTTTTAGGCAAAGATGAAAACCAAGTTTTAGCATGATCTCTAAGTGAAAACGGAAATAACTTCAATTTAACAATATCATTATCCATGTCTTTCTTCTTTTGCATATCACACAAATCAACAAAGTTCTTTAGATGAGTAGCGGCATCTTCACTGGGAAGGTCGGAGAATTGATCTTTCATGACAAGATTCAACAAAGCAGCATTGATTTCACAAGATTCAGCATCATTAAGAGGAGCAATCGGATTGCTATGGAAATCATTATTATTGGTATTGGAAAAGTCACATGACTTAGTATTATCTTGAGCCATTGTGACAAGCAATCTAACACACAAGCACACAAGAGACAAGCGAAAAAGAGGCGAACGGAAAAGAGAGGGCGAATAAAACGGCAAGGGTGAAGTGGGGGAGAGGAAAACGAGAGGCAAATGGCAAATAATGTAATGCGAGGGAGATGAGTTTATGATGGGTACATGGTATGTCTTGACTTGAGCGAAGACCTCCCCGGCAACGGCGCCAGAAATCCTTTTTGCTACCTCTTGAGCACTGCGTTGGTTTTCCCTTGAAGAGGAAAGGGTGATGCATCAAAGTAGCGTAAGTATTTCTCTCAGTTTTTGAGAACCAAGGTATCAATCCAGAGGAGGCTCCACGCAAGTCCCTCATACCTACACAAACAAACAAGAACCTCGCAACCAACACGATAAAGAGGTTGTCAATCCCTTCACGGCCACTTGCGAAAGTGATATCTAATAGAGATAATAAGATAAGATAAATATTTTTGGTATTTTTATGATATAGATTGGAAAGTAAGGATTGCAAAATAAGATAGATCGGAAACTTATATGATAGAAAATAGACCCGGGGGCCTTAGGTTTCACTAGTGGCTTCTCTCAAGATAGCATAAGTATTACGGTGGGTGAACAAATTACTGTCGAGCAATTGATAGAAAAGTGCATAGTTATGAGAATATCTAGGCATGATCATGTATATAGGCATCACGTCCGTGACAAGTAGACCGAAACGATTCTGCATCTGCTACTATTACTCACACATCGACCGCTATCCAGCATGCATCTAGAGTATTAAGTTCATAAGAACAGAGTAACGCAATAAGCAAGATGACATGATGTAGAGGGATAAACTCAAGCAATATGATATAAAACCCATATTTTTATCCTCAATGTCAACAATACATTACGTGCCTTGCTGCCCCTGCTGTCACTGGGAAAGGACACCACAAGATTGAACCCAAAGCTAAGCACTTCTCCCATTGCAAGAAAGATCAATCTAGTAGGCCAAACCAAACTGATAATTCAAAGAGACTTGCAAAGATAACCAATCATACATAAAAGAATTCAGAGGAGATTCAAATATTTCTCATAGATGAACTTGATCATAAACCCACAACTCATCGGATCTCTACAAACACACCGCAAAAAGAGTTACATCGAATAGATCTCCAAGAAGACCGAGGAGAACTTTGTATTGAGATTCAAAGAGAGAGAAGAAGCCATCTAGCTAATAACTATGGAACCGAAGGTCTGTGGTAAACTACTCACAACTCATCGGAGAGGCTGTGGTGTTGATGTAGAAGCCCTCCGTGATCGATTCCCCCTCCGGCGGAGTGTCGGCGAAGGCCCCAAGATGGGATCTTACGGATATAGAAGGTTGCGGCGGTGGAAATAGGGTTTCGTGGTGCTCTTTGATGTTTCCAGGGTATGCAAGTATATATAGGCGAAGGAGGTCGGTCAGGGGAGCCACGAGGGGCCCACGAGGGTGGGAGGGCGCCCACCCCCCTAGGGCGTGTCTGGCACCCTCGTGGCCGCCTCGACTACTTCTTGACATCCACTCCAAGTCTCTTGGATTGTGTTTGTTCCAAAAAGAACGCACCCGAAGGTTTCATTCCGTTTGGACTCCGTTTGATATCCCTTTTCTTCGAAACACTGAAATAGGCAAAAAAACAGCAATTCGGGCTGGGCCTCCAATTAGTAGGTTAGTCCCAAAAATGATATAAAAGTTTAAAGTAAAGCCAATGAACATCCAAAACGGGTAATATAATAGCATGGAACAATAAAAAATTATAGATACGTTGGAGACGTATCATACAAGCACAAGTACCGGAGTATGATTTGAGGTCTAGTCGGGTTTGTTCCCTGCTTCTAGTTCAGTTTTTCTGTTATTGGTTGCCACTGAATACTATGCTAGAGGAGACTTGGCTTCCACTCCCACACGAGACTAAGGAGGAATAAAAAAAGGGGGATCACGTGATGAAGGATCCAATCCAGACTGATAGATAGCAATTCTAATAGTCAAAAATATCAACCAAGGAATCAAACTGCCGCACGGATCCCAAGGTTAATGATGAAGTTTTTTCAAAGTTAATAGTGAAGTTTTTTCCTCTACTCCACAGTGAGTCGCCGCTCTAAGCAGCTGTTTTCAGACCGGCCAGACCTCAGTTGAGCCGTTGTGGCCTGTCTCCATTGAGACCCGTCGTCGAGCCTACCTTCACTGCCACTTTGGTTCACTGCACCTGCCTGGGTTGACCCGCATGCCTTCGTCACCGCTGCAACGTGGTTTGTTTTAAGCCGCCCTCACCATCGCGCACTGAGGCGCTGAAGGGTCAACCCACTGCTCCTTTTATGGCATGACGGGCCTGACTGCTGGCTCACTGTGCCTGGTTCTTTTTGGATGCGGCCCGCGGGTGTGTTGACTGATCAAAAGACTCCTGCGGTGGCGAGGGACAACGACAGCCTTGTTTTATCTGGTTTGCATTCATGTGGTGTGGAAGATATTGAACCACATGCATACTATTACACAAAGTGCACCGGAAGGCAGACTACAAAACACTGGTGTTGTAGATACATTACACAGTACTGCTAGTACTACATGGAGATTAAAAGCTACTGTTGTTTCTTCATCTCATCAAGACAACTGAGTTTTTTATGGATGGAATAAAAAAAGGCAATGAATCATTGCGGCAGTTGCGAAGGTCACATGGGGTGCTACTGCTACATTAGCTAGACGTACATGCAGGCGATTTATTTTCTGACCAACTACGTCCAGCATTATCCACCATCAGTGTCTGTATTCATCTGATAAAAATACCAGGTGTTATTTCTCCTATGTATTTTATCAGTACATGTTTTTATTCTTCGAAGAACAAGTGCTCTGCCTTGTGATATTTTTTGATGCAGGACAATATGACGTGGCTGAATCGCCCGTCTATGCGGCTAACCGTGCCTGCAATTGACTCGCTCGTCCGTGCTGGCTTACAACGCCGCGGCCGGCTCAACTGTGATTGATTTCAGCTTCATCGTGGTCATCATCAACTTTGAGGTGGATAAATATCAGGTGAAATCCATTCAGTATATTTTTATATAGGTATTGCTTTCTTTAAAAGAGCAATTACTTTGGCTTGCAAATTCTCCAATACAAGACAAGTTTCTACTGTAAGGGGGACTATTATATCATTGGGCTGATGAATGACTCATACCGGTTTATATCACGGTTAAGTATGAAGAATCTCAAGCCAACTCCTTGAGTCATCTTGAGACTCGGGGGCTACAATGACATGACTCGGGAAAATTGGCCGGTCTCAGGGATTTCAAGAACCCCAGGACGTTGAAGGGGAAGATAACCCAGTCCCGGAGGCTGCTGCCATATTGATGAAAATTTAAAGGCCGTCAGAAAAATTTCTGACTCAAAATGAAGATTCTGGATTAAAATCCGGCTCAAGAGACATCTCTCTCCCATAAAGCTTTGATGCTCTCAATATCCAGTTTAACATCCGGTTCAAAAAGAATCCATCTCTCGCAAGTTCGAGTTCTCAGAAAAATTAAAGGTTACCAAAGAGAACTTGCTGCCATGATGAGCGGTTCAAACATGGGTATCCTGCCTTGTGGCTTATTTTATTATGGTCACTTGGGGGCTTCCTGATCGTATTCGAATCATAGCTGTGAATATCCCTCTTGATCAGCACAATGCCAAAACTTATGGTCGCTTGGGGGCTTCCTAATCGTATTCAAATCATAGCTGTGAATATCCCTCTTGATCGACGCAATGCCAAAACTTATGGTCACTTGGGGGCTTCCTGATCGTATCGAATCATAGCTGTGAATATCCCTCTTGATCGGCGCAATGCCAAAACTTATGGTCACTTGGGGGCTTCCTGATCGTATTCGAATCATAGCTGTGAATATCCCACTTGATCGGTGCAATGCCAAAACTTATGGTCACTTGGGGGCTTCCTGATCGTATTTGAATCATAGCTCTGAATATCCCTCTTGATCGGCGCAATGCCAAAACTTATGGTCACTTTGGGGCTTCCTGCTCGTATTTGAAGCATAGCTATGAATATCCCTCTTGATCGGCCCAAGGCCACAAGCACTTGGGAGCTTCCTGTTCAAACATAGGTGTATTCACCAAAGAGAACATAGCGTTACTACCCTTGTGAGCTGGTTTGGAACACCATGTGTATTCACCAAAACCTTCCAAAAGCCTCATTTTTTTGTTTTTCTTGTTTCTTTGAACATTTTTTGGGTTCATCTTGACATATGGTTTAAAGTGACTCAGGCCATGTAGCCTCAATTCTCACATCTCATATTTGAAGCATACCTGTGGTTTTTGTTAACCCGGCCAGGCTTTGGACGATAAGTCGCCAGTACACGATGATATTAAATACTTGGAAGTATTGGCTTCTAAGTTTCGGGTTATCACCCTTACTGCACAGGTATGATAAGACGATAGTATGAACTGATTTCGTAGGCCATGTAGCCTTGATTATATGACTCGTCATTGAGCATTTTTGGCTTTGATAACCCGCCCTGGTTTTTGACGTTAAGTCGCCAGCATATTTTTGGATTGCGCTATTGAAATCAAGTGCTTATAAATTATTGTGGATTGTTACCTTCACTGGGTATGGCGATGTAAGCCGGTAGTATGAGCCAATTCTACAGGTATGTTTCCTGGTTATATAAATATGCGAGGTTTGATAACCCGCCCTGGTTTTGACATTAAGTCGCCAGTATGTTTAGGCTTGAATGGCCTAATGCTAGTCTTTTCCATAATTGCATAAGACTATATTATGTTTGGATTGTTACCCGCCCTGGCTTTCGGTGTTAAGTCGCCAGGGCATATGTTGTTTAAACTCTGTGCAGGATTTACAGAGCTATGACTTACATAAATGATTAAGATCAAGCCCATCATAAAAAATTGAAATTGGTGTTTCAAAGGGGTATCAATTATTGATGTTCACAAAGGCTATAAGCCGTCGGGTTACAAAAATCCCGGATTACAATGGATGCGCATTGAGTCGCCATCGGCCAAGAGCTGCTGGATATTTAACTCTGGATTTACTTGTCAACAGATAAGGTATTCAAATCTTTAATAAACAAACTTGGCTGGATTTTCATTATGATATTGAATGATTGAGGTTTTCATACTGGATTATATTATTCAAATCTTGAATAGCCAATATGGCTGGATTTTTATTATGGTTATCAATAAAATGTATTATGATCGAGGTTTTCAAAGTCACTTCAGTGCAATGGCTATTATTTCTTTATCAATGGATATGATTTATTCTGCAATGGAAGGAATAGTCCCGAGTCGTTGCAGGCTTACGACCCGGCACTTGGGGGCTACATTATTCAAATCGAGATTACATCAAATATGCAAGTCCCATGTCACTGCCAGCATGCACCATGGCACTTGGAGGCTAATGCAAAGTCAGTTTGTTTGCTCACTTTATTGAAGACCCGACTCATCATATTGTAATGAGCCGGCCCTTGGGAGCTACCAATTGCTCCTGTAAAAAATTCAAGGTACACAAGCTTTAATTCATTATATTGAAAGGTCCACTACTCAGTTGGTAGAGTACAAAGCTCTTAACCTTATGGACATGGGTTCGAGCCCCATGACGAGGGTTATATCATATGATGTTATTTTCAATGAAAGTCCCAGCTCAGTATTATCTTACTGAGCCGGCCCTTGGAGGCTACACATCACTACTCAAGTATATATGATCATATTTACAAAGTCCCTACTCATTATTGCATAATGACCCGGCCCTTAGGGGCTACGCTGGGTGAAGTTTTTTATGAGCTTAAGGCAATTACAAGTCCCAGGTTGCTGCAAGCATGACAACCCGGCACTTGGGGGCTACATATGTGGAATATTTAGTTTTGACTGGTGACTGAGATGAACAACTTGGATTTCTCCAAGGTTGTAACATTTATATTGAAGCAAGTCTTAAGCGGTTACTACGCTCCCTTCTTAAGACTTGGGGGCTACAAGTGATATGCATATAAGGGAGATACATTTTCAAGTTTGATGTTAACAACAATTATGACCCGGTGCCATCAGTTCTTGCAAACCAGCTCTTTTGGTAATCATAAATGGGCAAGTTCTACATCTTCAAGCTGGCGAAAAATCAGATGAGTATTTCAAGACCAATATTTTTTGTTAAACATTGGGAGCTGAGTCAAAAGAATTATTCTTCACAATTTTTCTCTGTGAGAAACCAACGTCAGCAAATTGATTATGAAGCTGGCCTATTAACCCGAATTTTCTAAAAGAAGGAAATACCAAGGAGTTAAGGATGATCAGGTGTCGGCTTACAAGAGTTCTTAACCGGAGCACAACTTGTCAAATTTGTTCTTGAGTTATTCTGCAGGATCAGTTTAACATGGATAAATCCAAATTAAACTGGGGGATAATGTCGGGGATATACCCCGTGGTATGACCCGGTTGGGACTTGGCGTTTCATTCGTAACCCACCGGAGGATTGGCGACTCACGAGTCTGGCGGCTCACTGGTCTGACGACTCACGAGCCTGGCGACACACTAATGGTTCCGACAGCGGGTCAGATAGAAGACTAGGCCCAAGGCCTAGAAGGCCGGCTCATGTTATGGTGGGCCGGCTTAAGAGGAAAGCGTAAGGACTATTCCCTTACAGAGGAAGCAAGACTAGGACTCCACTTGTAATAGAGTAATCCTAATCCTACTAGGACTAGTCATGTAACCCGCCCCTTCAACAAATATAAGGAGGGGCAGGGCACCCCAAGAAGGGGGAGAAGAATAATCTCGAAGGCTAGACACAATTAGGAGAGCCGGCTTATGCGGCAACTCCCTCATGAGCATAATGAGACCTAGCAACAAACAACATGTAGGGATATTACCGATGATGTTTCCCGGGGCCCGAAGTTGTCTAAATCCTTGTCTTATGTGTTGATCCGCCTCGCGTCTCTCATCCCGATCAACCCCTCTCAAGCTACCACATAGATGCGCTGGCCTTATGACTAAGTCCTCACATTAGGACATCTGTCGTGACAAATCCATGAGACTTTCACAACTTGACTTCAAAATATTTGGTTTGGAGACCATCGAAGATGAATATGTGCATGATGCTGAATTTAAAGATGTATTGCAGAATTGTAAAGAAGGGAGAACATGGAACAAGTTCGTCGTTAACGATGGATTTGTCTTTCGTGCTAACAAGCTATGCATTCCAGCTAGCTCCGTTCGTATTTTGTTGTTGCAGGAAGCACATGGAGGAGGATTAATGGGACACTTTGGCGTGAAGAAGACGAAGGATATACTTGCTACACATTTCTTTTGGCGAAAGACAAGAGAGATGTTGAGCATTTTGTTGCTCGCTGCACTACATGTCAAAAAGCTAAGTCGCGACTCAATCCTCATGGTTTATATATGCCTTTGCCTGTACCTAGTGTTCCTTGGGAGGATATATCTATGGATTTTATTTTAGGATTACCTCGAACAAAGAAGGGGAGGAATAGCATATTTGTTGCCATGGATAGATTTTCAAAAATGTAACACTTCATACCATGTCATAAAAGCGATGATGCTGCTAATGTTGCGGATTTGTTCTTTCGTGAAATTATTCGCTTGCATGTTGTGCCAAATACTATTGTTTCAGATCCTGATACTAAATTTCTTAGCCACTTTTGGAGATGTTTATGGGCTAAGTTGGGGACTAAACTGCTTTTTAGTACTACTTGTCACCCCCAAACTGATGGACAAACTGAAGTAGTCAATAGAACATTGTCTACTATGCTTAGGGCTGTTTTGAAGAATAACAAGAACATGTGGGAAGAATGCTTGCCTCATATTGAATTTGTTTATAATCGTTCACTGCATTCTACTACTAAGATGTGCCCTTTTCAAATTGTGTATGGTTTCCTACCTCATGCACCTATCGATTTGTTGCCTCTTCCATCTTCGGAGAAGGTTAATTTTGATGCTAAATAGCATGTTGAATTGATCTTAAAAATGCATGAGTTAACTAAGGAAAACATTGAGCGTATGAATGCAAAATATAAATTTGTTAGAGATAAAGGTAGAAAACATGTTGTGTTTGCACCTAGAGATCTTGTTTGGTTACATTTGCGTAAGGATATATTTCCTAATTTGCACAAATCAAAGCTAATGCCACGTGCGCATGGTCCTTTTAAGGTGTTAGAGAAAATAAATGATAATGCATATAAACTTGAGCTGCGTGCAGATTTTGGGGTTAGTCCCACTTTTAACATTGCAGATTTGAGGCCTTATTTGGGGGAGGAAGATGAGCTTCCGTCGAGGACGGCTTCATTTCAAGAGGGGAGGATGATGAGGACATCAATACCTTTGTTACACTCACAACCCATGCTGCTATACATACTAGACCAATTACTAGAGCTCGCGCACGCCAATTGAATTACCAGGTACTTCCGTTTCTTGGTAACGGTTCTAATGTTCATGAGAATATGATGCTACCTAAATTGGATACATTTGTTTTTCTTACAAATGAAGGGCCTAGCTTGGACAAGAAAGATGAACCTTGGAGCAAGTTCAAGCATGGAGATGATGGCATGCGCAAGGGGAACAAGAACGGAGTTACAAGTGATGATTTTTGGACTTTGAAGCCACCATAATGAGTGTGTGAATCCTTGGATGAAATATACAAGATGCCACTTCATAAATTTCATCCAGATGCTATTCTAGGTGTTGCGTAACCTTATTATTGGGCCAGGCCCATGTAATTTTGAAACACTCGAGTATAGGCTGTTTTTATAGTCCGTATGTGTGGGGAAACAAGAGTTAGGGTTGGTTTCGGACCCCTCCTCCAAGGGCCATGAAATTCCCCCCTCTTCCTCCATATACAGCCCTTAGGGCATCTTTTAGACTTCGGATTTTGTTTAAATTAAAAGTTCGCTATAGCTGCAACTTCGCGTACTTTGTTTGTGTTCAACGATCAGACCAAGACGTCATAGAACCCCACTTTGCAATTACCCCAAACCAACATCGCGTACTTCGTTTGTGTTCAACGAACAGACCAAGACGTCACAGAACCCCACTTTGCAATAAACCCAGACCAACTTCGCGAAGCTTCTTATATTCGCAATATCCAGATTGCAATTTCAGTTTCTTGCTTGTTCTTCGTTTGCTCGCAGGAAATAGACCCTTGTGGTCAGGTTGATCGTGCTCCGACATGGTCAATAACCCCTCGGAAGTTGGTTTAGCGATTGTTAAGGCGCGCCGTCTCGCATGTTTGTAGTCGGATTGTCAAGGTCGACTCCTACAGAAAACGATAGCTATCTCATCGAAACATCGGTACACCTTCGCGTCTACCAAGTCTAGGACACACATCGGGGGCACCTAGGTTACACATATGGTCTGTTGCCAATCATGCCAGCTAGCAATCTATCCTTAGAGTACACGCCAAGTCTTAGGAGGTTTCCATCTTGATCATGCCGAAGTTCATAGCTTCCGGAGTCCTCCCTTGTGAAGATCGGTGAGCCATAAGCTCGACCCATGGACTGTGGGTCGTATAGGTTGCTACCCCCTAGTCCAGGAAACCGTCACCTGGTGCCCACCTATGACCTATCTTGCTGTCGCCAAGATAGCGATAGCTAGCACAGGCGAAGACCGCCGTTTCACTCCGGCGATTTGTCGACCGACCAACAAACCTTGCACTCCCCTCGAATATGTCCTCGTCTTGGGCCCAGAGGAAGCAATGGTGTGACTTATCGATGTCCTTGAAGAGCTTCTTGGGGACATGCAGCGCCGTGATAATTTTTTTCACATGCCCTCCCTGAAAGCATGCAAATAAATACAGCCGGTCTATTCTGCTAATATTAGCAGAATAACTATTCTGATAACACTTCCGCACTGCACGCTCAATGCAAGTGCACATCATTGTTTGAACCAAGTGTGTTGCAGTACTCACGCGAGTGAACTTCCCGTTGCAAAAACTGCACGCTGTGTTTTTTTGGTACCATTTTTAGTTTTAAAAATGGTGTGTCCCACAATGAGTGGCAGCGAGCGTTTTTTTCAAAACCGCCCGTCGGAATGAAGCAAATGATACACCGTCAGATAGATATAATCGAGGCGCATCTTTTTTATATGTATTTTTTCTCTAATTTGTTATGGTTTAAGAGCAGTTTCAAATTTACAAAATTGCGGAATACTGTTTTTCAACTTTTTTCAAATTTTTGGTACTGCTTTTGCTCCAGGTTTCTAACCGTTTGTCGAAATGAGGCGTGTAATATACCGTTGAAAAGCTATGGACGAGGCGCAACTTTCATATGTTGAAATGATTTTGATTTTCCTTACGGTTTTAAGTTAATTTTGAAAATCGTGCAGCAGACATCGAGTGGCAGCGGCCCTTTTTTGCGAAATTTTTACAAGCCGCTGGTCGAAATGATTCAAACGATACACCGTTAGAAAGATATCGACGAGGCGCAACTTTTTCATGTAGAACTCTCTCTCTCTGATCCTTTACGGTTTAAGAGGAATTTCAAATTTACCGAAATGCGGACACTCTGTTTTTCGCGACACCCAAATCGACGTGGGTACTTCATTCGATTGAAAACCGCACTGCATCAGACGAAAAACCACACTACATCAGACGGGTAAGAGAACTGCATGGTTTCTTTTATCCAAACGTAATTTTTTCAAGGACAAGAAAGTAGAGTGCACTTCACATCGGGTGTAAATGAACCACAACACTATCAAAAAGTGAACCGCATTACTTTTTTTCGCTTCCATAACAAAAATTTTGCACTTATGGGATGAACAACATCACACGGCCGACCACACTGATTCAGAATGAAACCACACTGCATCGGACGGGCAAGCGAGCTGCATAATTTCTTTTGTGAAACAGAAATTTTCCCAAACGTTTTTGCAACATGTTTGACAAGTACTCCCTCAATTTTTTCAACAAAACACAATGTAGTGCACGTGTGGGGTTGCCGAGCTGCATTTGTTTTTTCTTAACAAATTTAACAATTTAAATGCCACTCGGGCGTGGGACTGCCAAACTGCATGGCCACGGTCCAGCGCACTACATTGGGGGAGATAAGTGCACTTCATAAATGATGCAAATAATAATGAAAAGACACATTTAATATAAGTTTGTACAAGAAAACATGCACATAAAAACAGAGAAAAAGAAATTATATACACATGAAACACACACAAACATGACTTCACAAACATCAACGGTCTCCCAGCCGAAGTGTATTAGGGGCAACGCCCTGTTTTCGTACAATGAACTTCATCAGCCAGCTAGAGAACCTTCTGGCCACACCAAGTAAAAAGCAAGCTGTCACGCCAAATATGCGACCCTATCCAAAAGTAACTCGAAGGTCCCACCAAGGACAGACCCGCATATTTAAACGCTTTTGCAAGGTGGATATCGTTACATCAACATTACATAAAAGATGGGGATACATACATAAGGCATACAATGCCACTCGAATACAACACCACAATACATAAGATCAACATCCGACTACGGATGAAACATAAACAAAAACTCAAACGACATCCACCCTGCTAGCCCAGGCTGCCGACCTGGAACCTATCCCCTGATCAAAGAAGAAGCAGAAGAAGAACTCCAAAACAAGCAAACATCGCTCTCGCGTCATGATCATCGCATAACCTGTACCTGCAACTGTTGTTGTAGTAATCTGTGAGCCACGAGGACTCAGCAATCCCATTACCATGGGTATCAAGACTAGCAAAGCTTAATAGGAAAGGAAGGGGTAAAGTGGTGAGGCTGCAGCAGCGACTAAGCATATATGGTGGCTAACATACACAAATGAGAGCGAGAAGAGAGAAAAAGGAACGGTCGTGAAACTAGCAATGATCAAGAAGTGATCCTGAACTCCTACTTACATCAAACATAACCCAAAACCGTGTTCACTTCCTGGACTCCGCCGAAAAGAGACAATCACGGCTACACACGCAGTTGATGCGTTTTAATTCGGATCTGGTGTCAAGTTATCTACAACCAGACATTAACAAATTCCCATCTTCCTATAACCGCAGGCACGGCTTTCGAAAGATTATACCATGCAGGGGTGTCCCAACTTAGCCCATGATAAGCTCTCACGATCAACGAAGGGTATACCTTCTCCCAGGAAGACCCGATCAGACTCGGAATCCCGGTTTACAAGACATTTCGACAATGGTAAAACAAGACCAGCAAAGCCTCCCGCTGTGTCGACAAATCCCGATAGGAGCTGCACATATCTCGTTCTCAGGGCACACCGGATGAGCCAGACGTCGGGTTGGCATAGACCCTGGTTGCCCAGGGGGCGCCAGACATCGCTCGGTTTGGACCAACACTTAGATAAGCACTGGCCCGGGGGGCTAAAATAAAGATGACCCTCGAGAGAGCGACTCCCAAGGGAAAAGTAGGTGGTGGTGAGGCAAATGGTAAAACCAAGGTTGGGCCTTGCTGGAGGAGTTTTATTCAAAGCGAACTGTCAAGGGGGTCCCATAAATCACCCAACCGCGTAAGGAACGCAAAATCCGGGAACATAACACCGGTATGACAGAAACTAGGGCGGCAAGAGTGGAACAAAACACCAGGCATAAGGCCGAGTCTTCCACCCTTTACCAAGTATATAGATGCATTAATAATATAAGAGATATTGTGATATCCCAACATAATCTTGTCCGCCATGGAGCAATCTTCAACTTCACCTGCAACTAGCAACACTATAAGAGGGGCTGAGCAAAAGCGGCAACATAGCCAAACAACGGTTTGCATAGGAAAGGTGTCAAAGGTTAGAGGTTCATGGCAATTTGGGAGGCTTGATGAGCAAAAGATAGGTAACGCAGCATAGCGATAGAACGAAGCAACTAGCATAGCAATGATAGTAGTCAGATCCAGGGTAGCGGTCATCTTGCCTGAAATCCCGCAAGGAAGAAGAACGAGTCTATGAAGAAGACGAACGGATGAAGCCGAACCAAGCGTAGACGAACGAATCCTCACGATCGCAACGAAACGGGAACTATCGATAAGAAGCACACAACATAGTAAACACACCACACATAGACAAGACATGATGCGCAACAAGCATGATGCAAGACAAGACTACATGAAGCTACTCATGGCAAGAGATGATGCAAACAAGAACAACACATCAAGGCAAGTTTAAATGAGGCCGGGAACAACATATAACAATTCCGGTAAGTCCTCATATGCATATTTCGAAATTGATCCAGATCTGAATAAACCTTATGTTCAAGTTGTTAAATAGCAAGTTAAAATGCACCAAGATGATCTACACGAGATTCTAGTCAAGTTACATATAAAGTTCATTTAGTTCGAAGCTACGGCCTAGAAGATATGAGCAAAACAAGTTAAACATGGCATTGGCGCAAAATGCATACAAACATCAAGCAAACACCTCAAAACATGAATGCAACATGATAATATGAAACTACATGCAAAATCAAGCAAGTTTCATATAGAGCACACCCAAAACGGAGCAACGGTTCAACACACACACACTATACAAGTTTAAAGGACAAGTTGTCCAAAACAGCAACTAGGCATATTGCAAGCATCAAAACAACATGCTACAGGACCTCAACAGGAAAACAAAAGGCATGGGCATGATGTACGGGTAAAGCATAACAAAACATGAACACTGAGCTATCTCCAGAAATCACTAGAACATGCTCAAACACACATGGCAAGATTGCAAGTAATAACAATTCAGACTTTGCAGAAAATAACATCAGGTTGCAATGTTTAGAGCTATCAAACAACATGTTACAGGAACATATCATGGAAAAGAAAGGCATGGCATGAATCTACTAAATGCATATATCAAATGTCCTTTAGTGACCATGAGCCAAAAAGGATCAGAAAATAAGATGGCACCCACGTAAACATGGCAAGTTATATTATAGATTCAAACATGGCAGGAACAGAATTATGAAGGCATGTAAATGAGCTTGTGCAACTCACTACAGAGCAATAAATGGCATGGAAAGGCAACCAACAGTAAGAAGGCATATTTGTGAAGTTAAGCATGGCAAGAGCAAGGTCATAGGTGTGCATGGAACACTAGCAACAATCATGGCAACAACTGAACTTAATGTTAATAGGCTGACAGCAACATTATCAAGCAAATTTGGAGCAAGATTACAACAAGTTAAAGCAAGCTATAAATGCTACCGGGGGCATGGATGGATAGAGCATGACATGTAGAACAAAACGCATTTAGTGAACATCTCGAGATTATGCATAGAATGACTTGTAGAAGCAGGTTTACATAGCATCACGAAATAACAGATTCAGCCTAGCAAAACAGCAACAACAAGTACACTACTTAACAAGCTTGATTCACTCACCACAAGTCATTGCATGACAAGATAAGCATAGCATCAGCAAGAAGACATGTTTATGAAGCAAACCAAAGCAGGAACAAGTTCATAGCATCCAAGGATCAACTACAACAACCTTGGCAAAATTGAATAACATGTAAACAATCTGCCAGGAAACATTTTGAAGCAAAAGTAGAGCACGAAAATGACATGCTAGGATACTCCATAATTGCAAACAGGGGCATGAATGGATAGCGAACAACCATATGTTCAAAACACCCTTACTGAAGTTTCTCAAAATAATCATGGATCTCTCTGTAGCAACATGTTTACATGGCACCAAAATAACAGCAGAACGGGGACTAAAATCGGCAACATCACGAAGCCTAGTTTACATGCTTGTGCTAGTCACCACATTGATCACAAAAATACATGGTAAGCACCTCTGTAAAGAAGACATAGCATAGTTCAAAACACATGTAGACATCAACCTCATAGGATGCACACATCAAACATGGCAAAAATGACAAAAGAGCAAGTTCTGTTAACAGACAGCAGACAACATTATGAAGCACTCTTGCAACGATGATTCAGGTATCAAGATGAGCTCAAATGAACATGATGCAATGTAATGAAATGAAGTACTCGTTGAGACGAACAATTTGACATATTACATGCACAAAACGGAGCTACAGATGCAGAGATATGATGCGATGAACCTGGCATGATAATGCAAAAATAACAGGGACTTAGTGGAAAATCGACCTTGAGGGAAGTCAACGCGGGCGAGGAGCTCCTCCGGTGAGCTCGGGATGTGACGGCGAGGCTCCTCCGGTCCGGATCTCACTAGATCCGGCCGGTAACGAGCGGGCGAGGTGGCGGGGGGCCGCGGGGTCGCCCGATCCGGGCGGCGGCTCGGGGCCGACGAAGGAGAGGCGCGGCCAGCGAGCTCCTCCGGCGAGCTCGCGGGGACCGGCGGCGAGGGGAGGATGG
>NC_041385.1:292183336-292190709 GCF_002162155.2 Triticum dicoccoides
GCCGACCGGGCCGGGAGGGCCTCCCGCGGGCTGCGGCGGAGGAAGGAGAGAGAGGGTGCGGGCGCGGGTGAGGTGGCGGCGTATGGTTGGCTAGCGGCGGCGGCGGGATGACGTGGCCTCCTCTAATTGGTCGGAGTGAGGTGGCCGGCAGACATGTCTGGCTCGGGCAGACGTGGCCGGCAGACATGTCTGGCTCGGGCGGACGTGTCCGGCGGCGCGAGGATGAAAATGGCTAGGGTTGCACCGCGAATTTCAGAGGGGGAGGTGTTTATATAGGTAGAGGGAGCTAGGAGACTCCAAAAGGAGCACGGTTTTTGGCCACGCGATCGTGATCGAACGACCGAGAGCATGGAGGGGAGTTAGATGGGTTTTGGGCCACTTAGAAGGGGTGTTGGGCTGCAAGACAAAAGGGGCTTTGCGGTTACCCGGTTAACCGCTGGAGTATCAAACGACCTCCAAATGGCACGAAACTTGACAAGCGGTCTACCGGTGGTATACCAAGGCCACTTGGCAAACCTCATGCCATTCCGAGAAAGTTTGACACCATCTCACAACGAGAGACAAAAGGGGGATGCAGAAGGACATAGGAGCGCCGGATTGCGAAATGGACAACGGGGAAAATGCTCGGATGCATGAGATGAACACGTATGCGAAATGAAATGCACATGATGACATGATAAAATGCAACACGCAAGCAAATGACATGGCAATGACGGCGAATAATTGACAGACGCCTGGCGCATCGGATCCGGGGCGTTACAACACTCCTCCACTAACAAGAGATCTCGTCCCGAGATCTTAGGACCGAGACGGAAGAGAAAAGGGATGAGGTGAAACAAGAACTCAAGAGAAGAAGCAAGGAATCGAGAGCACTTGAGAAGAAGAGAGGAACAACGAGAATGACGAGAATTGAAAAGCTCACGGAATCAGATAGACTATGAAAGCACTCCGGTTAGAACGAGATAAGAAACGAATAAGACTGAAAGGATTTAGGTAGCACTCCGGACGAAACATGGAGGAAAGAAAACGAGCTTCACCCAATGAGATGTTACTTGACAAGATGAACAATGCAATGCCTCCGGAAGAATTGAAAGAATTGAATGAAAAGAACTTAGAAGGAAGGGTTGAACAGAGTTGTTGAGAAAATCAACAACGAAAGGATAAGCTTGTTGTGGACTTATGGATAACATCTCAGAAAAAAATATGCGGTGATAACCGACCACAAACGGAAAAGATAGAATAGCTGAGAGGAATAAAGAAATGCAAAACTCCACTTCAGAAGAAAAGGAAGAATTAATTACACTTCGAGACGCGAGAAGAAAGATACTTGAACTCCACCAACAAAATCTTGATGAACTCTTGAAGAGTGCATTAAATCATGAAGAACCACCATGAAGAACTCCGGTAACAAAAGGATGACGAGATAGAATGAAGGAAGAAAGAATAAGATGAGCCTTGCGATGATTTAGATGGAGGTTCTGACGAAATGGCTGAGGAAATTTGAACTCCGGAAAAGAAAAGATGAAAACACTTGGACCTAGAATTTATTCATCAAGAACAAACTCCGAAGAAAAGGATTAACCACTTGGATAAAATAAGAATGAGATTTATTGTATGCTTATCCTTCATCAAATTAAATTGATTACCAACCATGGATTTTTGCATATTACTTATTCTTCTTGAAAAGAATTGAGAAGTGACATATCACATACTTGAGAAGGTCTTCATGAACCACCGGTAGGACTGGAAAGATCGAATGAGTTAATCTGATGACAAAGGAAAAAGAATCCGAATGCACCACCGTAAAATTCAAAATGACTGATGAAAGAGAATGAATCACCGGGAAGAATTAGAAGAACAAATATGCTAGAGGAAATTTAGATGCAAAAGAACAAGAAGAACTCGAGCTGATTAACGAACATTTGAACGAAGCGCCGGGATAATTGGATAACGGTAGCTGAAATGTGAGAACAAAGAATTCTTTGGGAACGATGGCCTCCGTTGAAAAGAAATGGGAAAAAACAACTTCTGACATACTCCGGATGGTTAAGAAAAGAATATCTGACAAACTGAAATAATTCGAGAGGATGATATGAAGCTAGAACCACGAATCTTCGAGAGAACAGACAAGATTAAGAGGGAAAACTCTTCTTCGATCTTCAAAAGACGACGAGAAACAGCACCAAGATTGTTGAGATACTCCGGGAGAATGGAAAGCAAAGAGGTTGAGCCAACAATGAAATGATTTTGGAAGTGATCTTGGAGATGGCATGTGACTGATGAAATTCATTCTTGCGTCACACTTGAAAAGAAATTGGAATAACTCCGGAGAAATTAGAAGAGCCAGGTAAGATCCTGGGAAAAGACCTGTGGGTCAGGGCCCACTGAAAAGAAACACCGTTGGAAAGATTTGTTGAACAGATAGATGATGCACCGGAACACTTGAAATATTTGAATGAGGTGACAACCTTGAATCAATTGGAACACAGATGAATCTCCTAAGATGTCTTCCAAACTCCGGAATGATAAATTGGCGAGAGGTGAACGAACAGGGAAAACACTTGAGCCGAGGAAAAGAATATAATCACTACCAAAAATTAGAATTGCATCCACCGAAAAAGAGATGAAGAATGTCCACCGAGACGAGAATTCACCGGTTGAAATAATTGACGAAAGACTGAAGAGGCTCCACATGAATGAAAAATTGATGTTCGAAAGAGACTCAGGCTCCGGGAAGAAAAAGGGTGGGAGGGCGGGAAAACAAAGGCAACTTGGAAGGGGAAACCGACGAATAACTTGAAGAGAAAACACCGGTTGAAAGAATGCAAAGGCTTCGCACAAGTAGGATGGATACTCGATTACGGACTCCGGTTCTGAGATGAAAAAGGGTGGGCGGGTGGGAAAAGAAAACAACTGAAGATAGAGAAACAACTTCATTGAGAGCGAACTGAGGATTGAACTCAAGATGAAGAGGGTCGAGTCAACTTGACGAGAAATGCACCGGATCAAAAGAGCTAAGAACCAACGATCGGAAAACCAACTACGTGATCCTAAAGAAAAATTTGAAGGGGAAGAGAAGTAATTCAAAACACCTACGTCAAGATTCCTTACCAGAGCGACGAAGGGGCTGAGGAGTAAAAAGAATTCCTACTCTCCGATACAACTAGACTCCAAAAACAGTTTTCTTCTAGACTCAACAACGGCCAAACTACACAATCAATCAAGGGGGCTCCTAGCGTCGGTCGAGGCTCTGATACCAACTTGTCACTCCCAATATGCGACCCTATCCAAAAGGAACTCGAAGGTCCCACCAAGGATAGACCCGCATATTGAAACGCTTTTGCAAGGTGGATATCATTACATCAACATTACATAAAAGATGGGGATACATACATAAGGCATACAATGCCACTCGAATACAACACCACAATACATAAGATCAACATCCAACTACGGATGAAACATAAACAGAAACTCAAACGACATCCACCCTGCTAGCCCAGGCTGCCGACCTGGAACCTATCCCCTGATCGAAGAAGAAGCAGAAGAAGAACTCCAAAACAAGCAAACATCGCTCTCGCGTCATGATCATCGCATAACCTGTACCTGCAACTATTGTTGTAGTAATCTGTGAGCCACGAGGACTCAGCAATCCCATTACCATGGGTATCAAGACTAGCAAAGCTTAATAGGAAAGGAAGGGGTAAAGTGGTGAGGCTGCAGCAGCGACTAAGCATATATGGTGGCTAACATACGCAAATGAGAGCGAGAAGAGAGCAAAAGGAACAGTCGTGAAACTAGCAATGATCAAGAAGTGATCCTGAACTCCTACTTACGTCAAACATAACCCAAAACCGTGTTCACTTCCCGGACTCCGCCGAAAAGAGACCATCACGGCTACACACGCAGTTGATGCGTTTTAATTCGGATCTGGTGTCAAGTTATCTACAATCGGACATTAACAAATTCCCATCTGCCTATAACCACAGGCACGGCTTTCGAAAGATTATACCCTGCAGGGGTGTCCCAACTTAGCCCATGATAAGCTCTCGCGATCAACGAAGGGTATACCTTCTCCCAGGAAGACCCGATCAGACTCGGAATCCCGATTTACAAGACATTTCGACAATGGTAAAACAAGACCAGCAAAGCCTCCCGCTGTGCCGACAAATCCCGATAGGAGCTGCACATATCTTATTCTCAAGGCACACCGGATGAGCCAGACGTCGGGTTGGCATAGACCCTGGTTGCCCAGGGGGCGCCGGACATCGCTCGGTTTGGACCAACACTTAGATAAGCACTGGCCCGGGGGGGCTAAAATAAAGATGACCCTCGAGAGAGCGACTCCCAAGGGAAAAGTAGGTGGTGGTGAGGCAAATGGTAAAACCAAGGTTGGGCCTTGCTGGAAGAGTTTTATTCAAAGCGAACTGTCAAGGGGGTCCCATAAATCACCCAACCGCGTAAGGAACGCAAAATCCGGGAACATAACACCGGTATGACAGAAACTAGGGCGGCAAGAGTGGAACAAAACACCAGGCATAAGGCCGAGTCTTCCACCCTTTACCAAGTATATAGATGCATTAATAATATAAGAGATATTGTGATATCCCAACATAATCTTGTCCGCCATGGAGCAATCTTCAACTTCACCTGCAACTAGCAACGCTATAAGAGGGGCTGAGCAAAAGCGGTAACATAGCCAAACAACGGTTTGCATAGGAAAGGTGTCAAAGGTTAGAGGTTCATGGCAATTTGGGAGGCTTGATGAGCAAAAGATAGGTAACGCAGCATAGCGATAGAACGAATCAACTAGCATAGCAATGATAGTAGTGAGATCCAGGGTAGCGGTCATCTTGCCTGAAATCCCGCAAGGAAGAAGAACGAGTCCATGAAGAAGACGAATGGATGAAGCCGAACCAAGCGTAGACGAACGAATCCTCACGATCGCAACGAAACAGGAACTATCGATAAGAAGCACACAACATAGTAAACACACCACACATAGACAAGACATGATGCGCAACAAGCATGATGCAAGACAATACTACATGAAGCTACTCATGGCAAGAGATGATGCAAACAAGAACAACACATCAAGGCAAGTTTAAATGAGGCCGGGAACAACATATAACAATTCCGGTAAGTCCTCATATGCATATTTCGAAATTGGTCCAGATCTGAATAAACCTTATGTTCAAATTGTTAAACAACAAGTTAAAATACACTAAGATGATCTACACGAGATTCTAGTCAAGTTACATATAAAGTTCATTTAGTTCGGAGCTACGACCTAGAAGATATGAGCAAAACAAGTTAAACATGGCATTGACGCAAAATGCATACAAACATCAAGCAAACACCTCAAAACATGAATGCAACATGATAATATGAAACTACATGCAAAATCAAGCAAGTTTCATATAGAGCACACCCAAAATGGAGCAACGGTTCAACACACACACTATACAAGTTTAAAGGACAAGTTGTCCAAAACAGCAACTAGGCATATTGCAAGCATCAAAACAACATGCTACAGGACCTCAACAGGAAAACAAAAGGCATGGGCATGATGTACAGGTAAAGCATAACAAAACATGAACACTGAGCTATCTCCAGAAATCACTAGAACATGCTCAAACACACATGGCAAGATTGCAAGTAATAACAATTCAGACTTTACAGAAAATAACATCAGGTTGCAATGTTTAGAGCTATCAAACAACATGTTACAGGAACATATCATGGCAAACAAAGGCATGGCATGAATCTACTAAATGCATAGATCAAATGTCCTTTAGTGACCATGAGCCAAAAAGGATCAGAAAATAAGATGGCACCCACGTAAACATGGCAAGTTATATTACATATTCAAACATGGCAGGAACAGAATTACGAAGGCATGTAAATGAGCTTGTGCAACTCACTACAAAGCAATAAATGGCATGGCAAGCCAACCAACAGTAAGAAGGCATATTTGTGAAGTTCAGCATGGCAAGAGCAAGGTCATAGGATGCATGGAACACTAGCAACAATCATGGCAACAACTGAACTTAATGTTAACAGGCTGACAGCAACATTATCAAGCAACTTTGGAGCAAGATTGCAACAAGTTAAAGCAAGCTATAAATGCTACCGGGGGCATGGATGGATAGAGCATGACATGTAGAACAAAACACATTTAGTGAACATCTCCAGATTATGCATAGAATGACTTGTAGAAGCAGGTTTACATAGCATCACGAAATAACAGACTCAGCCTGGCAAAACAGCAACAGCAAGTACACTACTTAACAAGCTTGATTCACTCACCACAAGTCATTGCATGACAAGGTAAGCATAGCATCAGCAAGAAGACATGTTTATGAAGCAAACCAAAGCAGGAACAAGTTCATAGCATCCAAGGATCAACTACAACAACCTTGGCAAAATTGAATAACATGTAAACAATCTGCCAGGAAACATTTTGAAGCAAAAGTAGAGCACGAAAATGACATGCTAGGATACTCCATAATTGCAAACAGGGGCATGAATGGATAGCGAACAACCATATGTTCAAAACACCCTTACTGAAGTATCTCAAAATAATCATGGATCTCTCTGTAGCAACATGTTTACATGGCACCAAAATAACAGCAGAACAAGGACTAAAATCAGCAACATCACGAAGCCTAGTTTACATGCTTGTGCTAGTCACCACATTGATCACAAAAATACATGGTAAGCACCTCTGTAAAGAAGACATGGCATAGTTCAAAACACATGTAGACATCAACCTCATAGGATGCACACATCAAACATGGAAAAAATGACAAAAGAGCAAGTTCTGTTAATAGACATCAGACAACATTATGAAGCACTCTTGCAACGATGATTCAGGTATCAAGATGAGCTCAAATGAACATGATGCAATGGAATGAAATGAAGTACTCGTTGAGACGAACAATTTGACATATTGCATGCACAAAACGGAGCTACAGATGCGGAGATATGATGCGATGAACCTGGCATGATAATGCAAAAATAACAGGGACTTAGTGGAAAATCGACCTCGAGGGAAGTCAACGCGGGCGACGAGCTCCTCCAGCAAGCTCGGGATGTGACGGTGAGGCTCCTCTGGGCCGGATCTCGCCGGATCCGGCCGGTGGCGAGCGGGCGAGGCGGCGGGGGGCCGCGGGGTCGCCGGATCCGGGCGGCGGCTCGAGGCCGACGAAGGAGAGGCGCGGCCGGCGAGCTCCTCCGGCAAGCTCGCGGGGATCGGCGGCGAGGGGAGGACGGCAGGCGAGCGGGGAGGCGCCGGCGGGCACGGGCGCGGTCGGCGGGGGCGAGGGGCGCGTGGGGCGCACGGCGGCGGGGTGAGCAGGGGCCGAGGAGCA
>NC_041385.1:292190977-292192805 GCF_002162155.2 Triticum dicoccoides
CGGCGGCGAGGGGCATGGAGGGCGAGCGCGGGCCCGGGAGGCACGGGGCACGGGCCGACGGCGGCGGGCGACCGAGCCGGGAGGGCCTCCCGCGGGCTGCGGCGGAGGGAGGAGAGAGAGGGTGCGGGCGCGGGTGAGGTGGCGGCGTCTGGTTGGCTAGCGGCGGCGGCGGGATGTCGTGGCCTCCTCTGATTGGTCGGAGTGAGGTGGCCGGCAGACATGTCCGGCTCGGGCGGACGTGTCCGGCGGCGCGAGGATGAAAATGACTAGGGTTGCACCGTGAATTTCGGAGGGGGGGTGTTTATATAGGTAGAGGGAGCTAGGAGACTCCAAATGGAGCATGGTTTTCGGCCACGCGATCGTGATCGAACGACCGAGAGCATGGAGGGGAGTTAGATGGGTTTTGGGCCACTTAGAAGGGGTGTTGGGCTTCAAGACAAAAGGGGCTTTGCGGTTACCCGGTTAACCATTGGAGTATCAAACGACCTCCAAATGGCACGAAACTTAACAGGCGGTCTACCCGTGGTATACCAAGGCCACTTGGCAAACCTCGTGCCATTCCGAGAAAGTTTGACACCCGCTCACAACGAGAGACAAAAGGGGGACGCCGGAGGACATAGGAGCGCCGGATTGCGAAACGGACAATGGGGAAAATGCTCGGATGCATGAGACGAACACGTATGCAAAATGAAATGCACATGATGACATGATAAAATGCAACACACAAGCAAATGACATGGAAATGATGGCGAATAACTGACAAACACCTGGCGCATTGGATCCGGGGCGTTACACAAGCCTCGCCCATCCACACCGCAGAAAGGACGCCATGGAAATGCACGTTGTTTCACTGCTTCTGAAAAAAAACACCAGTGGCAGTTAGATCCAAGAGAGTCGGAGCTTTTAACCCTGGTGGGGGCGATGCGTACTGAAGGTGCCCGTGGGATGGACCGCAACAACAAGCGATGTCTACTGACGTTACCCAAATAAAATGAGGCAAAGAAGGGGCGTGTTGTTGGCGGTCTACAAATGGGGGAGGAGAGAGCTGCGGGGGTCGCTCAGAAGAACTGCTTCGGTTGCAGGGGAACGGTGGGCGGCTAGAGCAGGCGCTGGTGAAGGGGAGGGCAAAGGTTCAGGGGATAGAGGAGGAGTAGGGGCATGGCCGGCGGCGTTGCTGGAAGTGGCCAAAGCACGGTGGCACATACGAGGTCGCCGGAGTCTGCTTTCGATGGCCACCAACTCGGGGAGGAGGAGACCATGACCCATTCATTCCCATCTACAGGAAAAACAATTTATAAAAAAAGAAAAAGGAACTGCAGCGTCACGCCTGATGAACTCCAAGCCAAGCCTCGGCCGTTGACCTTGCCGTTGATGGCGGGGAAGCGGCGCATGGCCTGGGAGGGGGAAGGTAAGGAAGGGGTGGCATGGTGGCCATGGACGCCCCAGCCTGCGTCTAGCCATGGACAGAGAGGAGGACCCCGAGGCAGTGCGAGGGTCTGGGATTTTGGGCCATGGTCGGAGAGGAAGAAGCCCTGGCTCGATGCAGCGGGATGGGAGGGAGGAGGTGGAGGAACGGGGAGGAGAGAGCCGCCGGCGACCCCCGAGCTCACCTGGGCCCGCTAGGCGCATCCATCATCGGGAAGCTGCGGGAGGACGGCCATGGGGAGGATCCAGCAACCCCTTGACCATGTGGTTGGGAGGGACGGCGACGCGTGGATCCGACGCCGACCACGCATGGGAGGATGGCGATTGGCCGATTCGGTGGCTGGCCAACGCAGGAGTAGTTGAGCTGGGGAGGGAAGGTGGTTGGAGGTGGTGCGACGGCGGT
>NC_041385.1:292193244-292219445 GCF_002162155.2 Triticum dicoccoides
GTGGTTGGGCGCCAAGGGGGCGGCAGGTGGTGCCGCGCCGGAGGGATTGGGGGATGGTGACGCGCCGGAGGGGTGGGGATGGTGGGGGGCCGTGGGAATGGGGGTGGAGTGGTGGGTTGGTGGGGCGCTGGGTGGTGGTGGTGGGGAAGAAGGTGGGCATGAGGGGCGGTGGGTCTGTGCGCAGTTCGTTTTGTTGGCGAGGTGTTATCAGAATAAGCTATCTAGTGTTATCAGAATAAGGTTTTAAGGGTGTTATCATAATAGACCCACCCTACAAAGCTAATGTAAAAAAAACTTTAGAAAGCTAGTTTTGGGGCACGGGGCCAGTTGCCTACTTTTTTTGGAACAGAACATTAGCTTTATTTATTGGAAATAACGGTTACATCATCAACAAGAAAACATACAATATCATTCATAGGTTCCTCAAACCAATCCATTGTCATAGAAAATTTAGCTAACCTAGCAAGGTCATGAGCAACCTGACTTGCTTCCCTATTACAATGTTCAAACCTAAAAAGAGGAAAATCACACACCATAAAATAGGTGGGTGGACCAGACGCCCGTCTGGCGGGTCGCGCGAGTGGCGGCGCTGGTGGGTGGCGCTGGAGATGGTGATGGTGATGGTGCAGCGGCGGGTGATGGAGATGGCGAGGATGGGTGGCTGGGTGGCACTGGTTGGCGCACCGCCGCGCCGGCCTGGCCGCGGCGGCGGCCGGTGGTGGAAAGGTGGGGTGAGGGGAATGGAGATGCCAGGCCCTAAAGGGGATCGGGGCTGCTGTTAGGGATTTTGACCCCTCCTCTAGTCTGCCACTTTTCTGATTTGGCCCTTCTCCTTTCCTTCTTTCTTCCCAAGTAGATCCCCTCCATCTTTAGTTTTGGCCCATCCCTTTCTTCGCTTCTTTGCTGCCCTTCTCTCTTCTTAATAGCCAATTCGTCCGAATCTTGAAGATTATAGTGTCTTTGCGCACATTTCTGCAAAATAGACCAAAAACTAGTAAATGATCCTTTATATGATTTTCATGCAAATATTCAATATTTCATAGCAAGAATTGATAGTCATATCTCAATAAACCGCATATTTGAGTGCCAAAAGATGTATATGAAATGTGCTTATCAAGTTCCCCCACACTTAAATCTTTGCTTGTCCTCAAGCAAAGGAATATGATAAGAGCAGGATAGTGAATAGTGAGCTGACTAGAGAATGTTCAAGTGAAGTAGATCTCTAAAGAATGCATGCTTTGGACTTAGCTAGTGAAAATCAATGGTTAAGAGTGCTACAGAGCAATAGGACACTAGTAGACTCAATCATTTTAAACTTTTACAATGATAGAAGTGGATCAACAAGTTCAAATGATGATTGTGCCAAAGGTTCCTAAAGAGAGCATGATCCAGAGCACAAAAAAGAACATAAACTTGTGATCACTTCACTTATTTATAGAAGTAAAGCAATGATAATATTTTATCGATCTCACCAAAGGAACATACCACCGATCCCGAGAATATGGTATACACCTGGATCGACCAATTATTAGTTTTTTTTTTGTTTGTCTCCCCAAAGGAACATACCACCGATCCCGAGAACATGGTATACACCTGGTTCGACACTTACATTTTTTTATTAATTACTGCCCAAGCTAACCCGATTTCACATGCCACCGATCCCGGGAACATGACATGCTACTGTAGGTAGTCAGACTTATTTATTCATTATTACTTATCTTAAATGAACAACGCATAAGCACAAAAATAGGAATCATCACTTCTCATGTCTGGTTCACATGCTACCGATCCAGGGAACATAGCATGCTAATCCATAGTGGTTAGGTGATTGCTCTCAATGGGAACACATTAGGCACAAACTCAGCATCTGACACTTAATGATCTAGGTGTATCGAGGTAAAAGCAGAAAATGATTAAGTTTTCTAGTGTATTAGGGATTTGAGCACTTAAAACTAATAGCTTTCACTACTTTCAGCAAAGCAAGCATTGTGTAGATCACTAGGTTACAAGGCATTCAACACTCACTTCACATATTCACATCAAGCACCATATGTCAAATAAAATTCAGTGGGGCAACATTTAAGGCATGGCTTAAGCAACCCAAATAACATTTGATTTCAGCTTGTATCAATGGATGATATACTCAGAATGGGTCATGAAACAGCTCACCGGGTTTTTATAGGAAGTAGCACTCGCTCGACACTCTCTAAACTGCAACTCTTCTCCTTTGCTTCCTCGTGCATTGTGACTCCTCTCCTTTTGCTTCCCTATCCTCATGCCTGCTCCAGCTTCTCTCTTCATGTGTGCTCCTTGCTTCTCCTCATCCCCATGCCATGGGTCCACCGGGGTCCCAGGGAATGTCATCTCGAACTTGGTCAGCATGTAGTGATTCGTGCACAAGCAAGAACCTGAAAAAGCACTCAACGAAAGAGACAATGCAAGTGGTAGGGATAATACCCTCCAAGTCATCAATCGAATATCCAATTACATAAGCATAGCTATAAAGCACATGTTTAGGATGGTACAAATCAGTAAGCTCAATGCTAGTATTAGAATCACACGTTTCATTAAGCATGGGTATAGCATTAGGAACATAAGTATCATGAACAGAGATATGAGCAATGCCACTAATAGGGTGTGTATGATCATGTCCAAGCAAATAGTTTTTCAAATCTACCTTAAGTGATGGCATCATGCAATGCAAGGTAGTAGCAAACAAATCATATGAAGACATGTCATTAAGAGGATTAGATAAACCTGGCACATCACGCTCTGGTATGACAATAGGCAAATGAATCTCAGGTTCTTCATCTTCATCTACAGCAGCTTCTTTTACTTCTTCAGGAGGGATAGACATTGGATCTTCAACTTGATCACTTGGGCATTTGAGCTTTGGATCATCTTGTGCCTTGGCTACGAGTACATCTTCAATCTGAGGTATCTCTTCCTCTGGGCTCTCGCTATCTTGCTCAGCTAAATGTGAGGGTGTTGGAACCTCACATGTATCAATGGATATCTCAGCCACACTCAACTCAAGCTGTGATGATATAGTACTGCCAGCGTTGATGTTCTTCTCAATCTTCCTTACTTCTTCCACTAGCTCATTCCCACTCTTGACCTTCTTCATTTCATCTAGTATCACCGGCCTAATTGGATCATCTTCAGCACTCCAAGTGAACTTGAGACTAAGCAATGTGAGCTTCTCTATATCATCAAGTTCATCTTGTGTGGGCACTTGCACATGAGATTGCTCGAAAGGTGCTGGAGTTGTTGGTTGACCAAATGGAGGACCATTTAACTCCATTGGACACATCTCCTGGTATTGAGGTATATGAGTAGGAGGTGAAAAAATCTGTTGTGGAGCATAGTTGTGGTTCTCCTCATTGTACCTGAATCCCTGCAATGGATAACTAGAGGCAAACGATGAGATCTCAGGGTTGTTTCTCCTATATGACATATTCGGGTTTTCAGGCCACCCATGTGAGTAATTGTTTTGGTATGAGCTATGCTGTTGAGCGAAGCTCATGCCAAAAAAATCTGGAGGATGGGAGTAACCACGCAGACATTCAGCGGGCAAATGGCCCTGAAATCCACAAATATGGCAGGTAGGAGCAACATAAGGATGGCCTATAGAATAAGGATCATAAGAGCTAAGCCTATCCTCAAAAACTACTTCTCCCTGCCGAGCTAAATCATCTAATTGATGGGAAATCTTACTTATCAGTTCTTGAATACTTTCCGTGTTGTTTGTAGTGTTGCTCGCATAAGCCTGATGATCTGAAAAGTAAGCCATAACCGAGAAGATAGTTCTAACCTGCAAAAAGGAAAATAAAACAAAAAAGATACTAACTAGAACAGAGGTTAGTGGTTAGAGATATATCACGAATATATGGCACAAACTAGAAAAAGAAGAAAAACCTAGTCTATAGCCTAACACGGTCACTCGACGCTAGTCCCCGGCAACGGCGCCAAAATAATCGGTTGAAAGTGCAGTGGAATATTTTGCCCAAACTACGGATGTCGTGTTCTCCACAGGGACTAGGATACGGCAACTATGCTCGGCTAAAGCTAGGTGACACGATATTTGGAAACGAAAACAGAAAATAAAACCTAAACTAAACAAGGTAGTTCCCGAAGGTCGTCGCCAAAGAGAATGCAAAATAAGCAAAGATACATTCAGATTATACTCTGTCTTTTTGGTATTTTTATTAGGCTTGAAGAATTAAAACACTAACACAGACAAACATCAATGATAAAAGGGAATCAACAAGACATGAACACATATAACCATCAAACATATAACAGTGGGATGAATCACGGCTATATGGCTGAATATAAATGTTTCACAACACAAACTCACACACAAATTTTTGTATCACAAGTACTTAGTAAACACATAAACTACAAACTGGAACAAGTTCACAGGGTTAGGTACACATATATGGTGATGGATAAACCACAGATACACAGCAAGAACAATTCAACTAGTGAGAACACACAATATGTGATACAATATTTATAAGTATGAAACTGAACCATTCACAGATTGCAAGCATTCATAGAATCTGAACATTACAGGGCATTACACATCTCCTATTACAGAAATTCAGAGAATATAAAGAGGGAAAAAGAGAGATAGCAGCAGTTTATGGTTAAGATTAGGAGCACCAGGGGCGTTTGAGAGAAGGTGCAGCAAGAAAGAGGAGCAACGGCAGTTTTGGGGAGAGGTAATAGCAGCCAGCAGTTGGTTCAGAGAAGGAGCAGCAGCTTGGGATTTTGAGAAGAGCAGCAGGGAATAGGAGCAACAACAAGGAGAAGTTCAGAGAAAAGCAACAGCAAGGGGGTGCGAGGGAAGAAGGAGCAGCGGCAGATCAGCGCAAGAAGAAGAAGCAGCAAGCAGCGGACGGAGGGAGAAGAAGCAGCGAGGGAGATGAGGTGCTGGTCGCGCGGGGGACCAGACGCCCGTCTGGCGGGTCGCGCGAGTGGCGGCGCTGGTGGGTGGCGCTGGAGATGGTGATGGTGATGGTGCAGTGGCGGGTGATGGAGATGGCGAGGATGGGTGGCTGGGTGGCACTGGTTGGCGCACTGCCGCGCCGGCCTGGCCGCGGCGGCGGCCGGTGGTGGAAAGGTGGGGTGAGGGGAATGGAGATGCCAGGCCCTAAAGGGGATCGGGGCTGCTGTTAGGGATTTTGACCCCTCCTCTAGTCTGCCACTTTTCTGATTTGGCCCTTCTCCTTTCCTTCTTTCTTCCCAAGTAGATCCCCTCCATCTTTAGTTTTGGCCCATCCCTTTCTTCACTTCTTTCCTGCCCTTCTCTCTTCTTAATAGCCAATTCGTCCGAATCTTGAAGATTATAGTGTCTTTGCGCACATTTCTACAAAATAGACCAAAGACTAGTAAATGATCCTTTATATGATTTTCATGCAAATATTCAATATTTCACAGCAAGAATTGATGGTCATATCTCAATAAACCGCATATTTGAGTGCCAAAAGATGTATATGAAATGTGCTTATCATCAACAGATCACTGAAGCAAGGATCATGACAGCATATAGGACATTTAAAGCATATAGGATATATAAAACAAATGCAGCAGAGGTAGCTAGAAAGGAGACAAAGAAACTTGATCTATAGTAAAAATAAGAAGCAACCTCCAAGATAATACGCCTGCAAAACAAAATAAAAAGAACTAATTAGGACATGGAACCATTGTAACTACCATGTTGCTCTGCAGTTAGCATATTTAAGCTATTAAAACCTCAAAATCTAGTACTTTTATGTCCTAATGGTGACAACCAAAAGCTATCTATTGCGCATTGAGCACCTTAGTTGATGGTCAGAACATTGTGTCATGATGGATTCAAACAATCTCAAATCCTAGCCATTTAAACAAGATACATAGTTCATGGAATTTATCCCAATAGTACACAGAGGAAGCTGCATAATATAAAAGAATAAAATATGAATTGGCAATCAGACTGTAGTAAGTCACTAAATCGGTATGATCAGAACCTACAAAGCAGAGTACAATTGAAAAGTTAAGGTAAAAGAGAACTTTGACCTAAAACTTTAAAACAAGAAAAAACATTTTTACATGTCTGTGCTGTTGTAGATGAATTGATAATCAAACTGCAGTCATCTAGCCTTGAAAGCCAAAAATATAATGGATGGACTATGAGAACAATACAGAAGTCTGTTGCATCGGATTGTAGTTAAACAAATTCAGATGTGGTCATTTGGTGGAAGGATACCTTAGTTGGATATAACATTAATCAAATGGCTGTCGCCTGCACATTCGTTTATGGTGACAAATATATGGTGCACTACACCTGCACATTCAATTGCCATGGTGAAAAATACAGGTGCACAAATGGTTCAAGAAGTACAATCGCATCAAGATAGACTAACATGTTTCTAGATTGGGATTTGCTTCATCCTTAAAAGCCTAGCACTTGAATCTGTAACCTTCAAAGGTGAGCAATCGATGCCTGACTTACAAAATTCTTCTTTCTTATAATCTAAGCATCTGTCAAAGAGTTCAAATGAAGAAAAGCATAATGAGAGCAACTATATGAACCAAGCTATAATTTCCACATCATAGCTTTCAACGGCAGAGCAACTTACAGAATGGAATTACCCAATCATTATCAATGTTAGTGAACTATTTGTTTAACTCTCGTAGGAACTCAACTATCATTGTCCTCATTGATCTCACCTGGTATGTGATGTAGCGGGGTGCAACCATTGCTTAAGTACCCCGTGAAACTGAAAATGAAAGTTTGACATAGTAAAATACACCAATACCCAAATTTGCCTAAATCTGCCCCACGAGTGATATTTTTCTGTTAATGACAACCATGTGAAACTAAAAACACCTAAATATAACCTGACAACTTAAAATTTACTCAGGAAATGACAGAGTAGATCGAGAATCACCAAAACAACTCACCTCAGATGAAGCACACATCAAGGAGACCTGCTTCACCTCCAATGATCCACCTCTACCTCACACACATCATGTCTCCTCCTACATCAAGCCATCATGGAAGGAAAAATCTAAGAATGTGCACTGAAACCTCAAGTAGTTTCACCTTGGACAGCTCGAGTGGGCTGGCTCGCCTCGGTCTCCTCGACCACGAACGTGAGCAAGAAGGTGGAAGCCTACTTTGGCTGGTGTGGGTGAGTTCTTCCAGGGCATGCCCCGGAATAAGAAGACAGCAGAGAAAATCGCGAATGGCCCCTGGCTGGCGGCGCCGCCTCCACGAGGACCAGCCTGCTCCTTCACCTGTTCCCGCCTCATCCCTCTTCCCTCTTCCCTCGAGCCTCCTGTCCCCGACTCTTCCCTCTTGGAGCCTCACCCGCGACGGGCCGACGGCTGCTTGTCCTGGTCGCCCGCCTCCACTGCCCCTTCGCCCCACCACCGGGCCTAACTTGCGCCAGATCTGGAACCAGGCGTCGACGACGACCGGATAAACAACGGAGAGAGGGAAGTCGAGGCGGGGAAGCAGCAACGGTGGGGGAGGAGGAGTAGGCGGCGGCGAGGCCCTGGTGACGAGCGGGGAGGAGGGAGGGGCGGCGAGGCCCTGGTGACGAGCTGGGAGGAGGGAGGGGCAGTGGATCGAGGGGAATGTGGGAGCTAGGGTTGTGCGGCGCCTGGTGTGCGAGCGGGATTGGGTGCGTAGCGCGCGAACCAGATTGGGCAAAGTGTCGTTCACGCGAAAACGGCCAACCTAGCCAATGAACACGAGGCGCGAGCCCACTCGTCATTGGCCAGTCGAAACAACCGCGAGGTGAAAAATGTGGTTACAGTGAGGTGAAAATCCAACGGCCGGGACACGCCAGAAGGGCAGATCCGACGGCTAACGAAGATGCAAATCGAGGGAGCTTCCTGAGAGCGAGTTGGCTAGCCTCTTTTTTGTTTTAAATATACTAGATCTTTCAGCGCCCACCATTTACCACGAGGCAGCACAATAAGAATTTAAAACTGAATTCAGTGCATCCGCATTCATGAATTAGGCCTTCTTTGGATTGGAGGATTTTCACAGGATTTTCATGGGATATCAATCCTCAGGATTGTTTCCTATGAAACGCATTTGGATCAAAGGATTGGGCCATTAAAATTCCTTAGGATTGGGTCTTCAAGGTGCTGATTTCAAAGGAATTTACACATGAGGTCCGACCTCTGGAAAAAATCCACAGGATTGGCTATGTCATGGCAATCAAATCCTCCATTTTTCCTATTCCTTTGTTTTGCAAATCCTGTGATCCAAAGAAGCCTTTAGCTTAAGAATCAGCCAGTGGCCTACTTTACATTGGAGAGATGACCCATCTTCCCCAACGGAGTTGCCATTGTGGAAGGGCGCCAGCCAATAGGAAGCCGCGATCCAGCCAATATGACATCGACAAAAAAACTGTTGACACATCCCCGATAAACACACAGATTGGTGTGTGCTGCCGTACTTCTCAGTATTTCTCCCAGTTTAGATCCGCGTTTCCCTTTCGCTGCTCCCCTCCGATCCCCAATAAGGCCGGCAGCATGGAGGAGACGCCGCCGCAGCCTCAGGCGGCGCACGCATCTCCTCCGTTCCCGGCGATCTTCACCCCTCCGAGCGCTCTCTCCTCGACGTCCTTGCGGGGCAGCCCCACCGTCCCCAGCCCCGCGCACTTCAGCACGCCACCGGGCCCGCCCGTCTTCTCCTCGCCGCTTCGCCCCGCCACCGTGCCATTCCGCACCACCCCGATCTCCCCTCAGGCGGTACCCTTCGCCTCCCGCACCGCCTCCTCATCGTCCTCCGTCTCCCTCCCCACATCCTCCGCGCCGCACACCATGAACGGCGCGGCCACCCCTCACAGCCACGTGCCCTCTGTGGCGCCGTCTCTGGAGGACTCCAGCATCGACTCCCCATACGTCCTCTTCTCTGCCCGCAAGGTACACGTCGCTCTTTCCTTACCGCAGTAATGTCCGCACATCTCCTATAACTCAATTATGCATGCGCATAAGTACGTTACCATTTGGATCTTACACGATTACACTACTAGTTGAGTTGTGAATTACGCTTGGTTTTTAGATGCGAATCGTGTTTAGTGCATAGGCATGTGCAAATTCTCCAGCTTGTCATTTAGTTGGTGTTTTTCACTTGCAGGTCCTGAAGCAGAAGAAACTGCTGAATGCCCCTAGCTTGGGGTTCGGAGCCCTTGTTTCACCAGGGAGGGAGGTACCGCCAGGTCCCGAAGCCTTGGAGCGTGATCCCCGCCGGTGTCTGAACTGTGGGGCTTATGTGAATTTGTACTGTGACGTGTTGATTGGCTCTGGGCAATGGCAGTGTGTCATTTGCAAAAAGCTGAACAGCAGTGAGGGGGAATTTGTGGTCTCCAGCAAGCAGGACCTGGTTCAGTGGCCAGAGCTCGTGTCCTCGACTGTCGATTATGTGCATCCAGGGAGTAGGCGGCCAGGCTTGATCCCGGTGCCTGTCTTGAGGGTCTCTGGTCCCATTTTTATTCTCATAGATGAGTGTCTTGATGAGGCGCACCTGCAGCATCTACAGGGCTCCTTGCATGCATTTGTGGATTCACTCCCTCCTACAGCAAGGATTGGAATCATCTCCTTTGGTAGAACTGTCTCTGTGTATGATTTTTCGGAAGGTGCGGCGGTGTCAGCGGATGTGCTACCCGGTAGTAAGTCGCTTGCCCAAGAGTCATTGAAGGTGCTAATCTACGGGACAGGGGTGTATTTGTCTCCTATACATGCTTCGCTGCCTGTTGCACACACAATATTCTCATCCCTGAGACCCTATCAGTTTAGTGTGGCGGAAGTATCGAGGGACCGATGCCTTGGTGCAGCGGTGGAGGTTGCCCTTGGTATTATTCAAGGGCCGTCAGCGGAGTTGTCTCGTGGAATCATCAAGAGATCAGGAGGCAACTGCAGGATCTTGGTGTGTGCTGGTGGCCCCAACACGTTTGGACCAGGATCAACACCTCATTCTGTTCAACACCCAAACTATGCTTACCTGGAGAAGACAGCTATGAAGTACATGGAGAGTCTTGGTCATGAAGCACGGAGACACAGTACCATCGTTGACATTCTTTGTGCTGGAACATGCCCTGTGAGGGTTCCTGTCCTACAGCCACTGGCGAAGTGTTCTGGTGGTGTGCTTTTACTTCATGATGATTTTGGAGAGGCCTTTGGGGTCAACTTGCAGAGGGCGTCAACTAAAGCAACTGGCTCTCATGGCTTATTTGAGATTAGATGTTCAGATGGCATGCTTGTCACTCAAGTAATTGGCCCTGGCGAAGAGGCTTCTCCTGATTCTCATGAAACATTCAAGCATGACACTTCATTTTGTATCCAGATGCATAGTGTTGAGGGGACACAGAGTTTTTCCGTGTCTTTGGAGACAAAGGCGGATATCAGGAATGATTTCATTTACTTCCAGTTTGCAGTCCGTTACTCTAATATGTATCAAACAGAAAGCACAAGGGTGATCACTAGCAGGCTGCAAACGGTTGATGGTTTGTCTGCATATCTTTCAAGTGTGCAAGAAGATGTAGCTTCAGTAATCATTGGTAAGAGAACTGTCTTGCGCGCCAAGACTGCCTCCGATGCTTTTGACATGAGGCTCACAATTGATGAAAGAATTAAGGACGTAGCTCTCAAATTTGGTACCCAGGTTCCAAAATCAAAGCTTTATCGGTTCCCAAAAGAGCTGTCATCACTCCCTGAGTGTTTGTTTCATTTGAGAAGGGGGCCACTCTTAGGTAGCATAATAGGACATGAAGATGAAAGATCAGTTCTGAGGAGTTTGTTCTTGAATGCATCATTTGACCTCTCGCTCCGTATGCTTGCACCTCGTTGTATAATGCATCGAGAAGGTGGCACATTTGAGGAGCTGCCAGCATATGATCTGACCATGCAATCTAATTGTGCAGTGGTACTGGATCATGGAACAGATATTTTCATCTGGTTGGTAAGTCACCTCCTATCTTCTCTCTCTCCCTCCCCACTCCCAATAAGGGAGTCACCTGTATGGTCTGTCTCTTTACCACATTATCTCAGTGCTGTAGCTGCATATTAAACTTACTCCATTCACCTTTGTTTTCAACATTCTTGACATAATATTTTTTTCACTGGTGTTGTCTTTTGGATTAAATGTTTTGGCTTCGGAATTGTAGCTGTTGAACATGACTTTGTTCTTGATTGCTACTGGTCAAAGTGTGAGGTTTGACATTTCCAAAAATTATACGCACTACATTATGGAACAGAGGGATATTTGAACAGAAGGTGACTTTCTTTTTGCAAGGAAAGAAATGAAGCATGGGATTTTAGCAGTATCATGTTTGCAAAAACTAACTTGTTACCCGGATTGTGAGTTTATGTAATAATCATAAGATTTTGCAAGAAATAGAGTGAATCGAGTTTGAAAGGTGAATTCGTTGGAACTATTAAATTTTCAATAGAGGCCAGTTGGTGGTTAGAACGAATATAGAGATCTCATGAATGTATGTGTGTAAATGATGCTAATACTCCCTCTGTATCAAACTATAATACGTTTTTGTAAGCTAGTTTAACCTACAAAAACGTCTTATATTTTGGTACAGAGGTAGTACTTGATATACTAGGGCGGCAGGAAGATGTCATATTTTGCTGATTTACTTAACGTATTAATATGTTGAATTATCATTATGCAATGGCTATTTTGGTTATTCATCATAATGCTAGCAAAGAGTAATATTTCCTGAGTTGCACTTTCTTACTGTGTGTCTTCAGGGTGCTGAACTAGCAACCCAAGAAGGACAAACTGCAGCAGCTTTGGCAGCATGTCGTACGCTGGCAGAAGAGCTAAGTGAACTCCGTTTTCCAGCTCCCAGGATACTTTCATTCAGAGTCAGTTTCCCTGTTCCCAACCTTGACTTTGATTTCCAAAATTTAAACTGCTTTCCTTCCTTTTCTCTTATCAACTCTTCTGCTCATGCCTTTGCTATCATCATAGTATCATATCTTATATAGCCCATGTGTTGTTAGATTTCAAATCAGTCTGACAAAATTCATTAACTGTGCAACTATCATGAAACACGACTTGCACAAGGTAAATGCTTTGGTTTGCTCACTATCTTTTTTTTTCCATCGGTGTTCTGGTGCAGGAAGGGAGCTCTCAGGCTAGATACTTTGTCTCACGCCTGATCCCAGCTCACAAGGACCCTACTTATGAGCAGGTAATGATTCTCTTAACCTTAGCAGTGACATTATGGTTCGCCTGCATTCATCGCTGCTGGGTTATTTCGCTGATGGTTCTTACGGCAGCTAGATTCATGGTCACTGATAAACAGAATCGTGAGCAAGGCTGTAATTGTTAACATGAGCACATTTGCATGTTTCAGGAGTCGAGATTTCCTCAGCTACGGACCCTTGCTCCTGAACTGAGGGCCAGGCTAAAGAGCAGCTTCATCCACTTTGATGACCCTAGCTTTTGCGAGTGGATGCGCAGCCTCAAATTGGTCCCGCCGGAACAAAGCTAATGCAAATAATTGGATGAGTGCAATCAGAAACGATTGTGGATAGCCGAGGTTTGGTTTCAAACAGAGTTGCCAAACGACATCTGAAAACTTTGCGAGGTAACGCCTAAGGCCCAAACATTTGTTTGGGTTGATGAAGCGGCAATTTGTGTGAAGTGAAGCTGTATAATTTTGCCTGATTATTTTCTCTGATGTGGTCGCGTAAATGCATTATCTCTTGCCACACAGGTGCGTAAAATTTTAGACAATTAGAGCATCGCTTATGTTCTCCTGCCTTTGAAGAGTTTGTTGTATGTCACATAATAGAAGTCTGTCCTGGCCATTCATTTGATTCCTTTTACTCGAGGCGAATCCCAATTCTCCATTTGCACAACTTTTTTGTTTTGTTTTGAGAAAGTCCATTTATACAATCAGAGATACTACATTTCAACAGTGTTGCTTAGTGTTTACAGCATTACATTTGTTCTTGATTTGTGGTGGTAAGTGATATCGTGAAAAATGAATTAGTGATTTCGCGCGCAGCTGACACTATGCCACAGAAGTATGTGCACGTGTATAAGCCATGTTGCAGTCATTTTGGACACGTCCACATGGCACCTGTTTGACTCTGTTCATGCCTGGTGGGCGAGCACATGCACCACAGGCACCATCGACAGAAAAGCAAAGGCATCGATTACCATGCTAGTGTCATGGATCATTTGGAATGAGCACAACGCAAGAGTGTTTAGGCAAAAAAGTGCACCTCCGCAAATCTTGCTCAGCATCATTGAAGACGAGGCAAACCTTTGGATTAAAGCTGCGGCAAAGAAACTAGGGTCTTTTTTATTGCGAGAATAATTGTCATGCCGTAACTTGGATGTGTGTTGTAACAAACTCTCTCTCCTCCTCATTTAATATATGAGGCAAATCTTTTGCCTCCATTTCAAAAAAAAAATGTTGCAGTCATTTATGAATAGGTATCGTTAATCACAGCTGGCACACGGGCCCAGGAGCCTTTTTAGTCTAACAGATGCCATGGCCCAGCAGTACAAGGGCGGGGGGTCTTAGGGCATGTAAAATGGAGGCAGCACTTTGGTGCTGCCCCGACCATCCACATAGATAAATTTCAATGAAGCTACTCGTGTGTGCCGTAATCATCCAATGAAAGCTACTCTATGTGATGTCATCATCTTATTTTTTCTCTCTCACATACTTTCCAACACATGAAACCTCCACTATACACTTAAACAATACAAGCAACCATTTGAATCAACGATATCAACAAGCTTGCATACTGAAAGTTATCGAAAAACTTGATTTCCATACAAAAATCAGCAATGTTGATATCCAAACAGTAGCAAGTATGTTTTGTCCATGACACTAAATAATTCCACAGTAATAAAATAATGTAAAGGTTTCCAAATACTCATAAAGGGAAGATTTGTAAACACTCGTATCAAATTTAGAAGTTCAAACTGAATTTGTTGGTGTATCCTCTGAACCTTCTCATTCCAAAAAAAAGATTGTCTCACATCTTCAATGCTTCCTTGCACATGAACCCCTCGTTTGATGCACATATCTGTACAACATCTACATAAGAATTAAGACACTGATTTAGTCTACAATAACAAGCAGGCAGGGCCGGTCCTGTTCTTCTAGGGGGCCTGGGGCGAACTCAGAAAATGGGCCTATCGACTGTTATAGTGGAGTAAAGATGCTAGCTTTCATACATGTATACCATGAAATTATTTGACTTGAACATGAGATGAAACATCGACAATTGAAGTTTCATTTGCAACATTGAATTTGTCAGTATTCTCAGTCACAACATTCACAAAAAGAAGAATGCAGAAGTAAAAACTAGTGATTAAGTAGAAAGCAAGAAATGGAATACTAACAATAGAATGGCAGAGGGAAGATCATGTTCAAAGGCAATAGCCATTGATTAGTGTGGTTCTTTTGAAACTGGAATCTACTAATAAAGAATATGACATGAATCAAGGAGGAGAACAGAGGAAAATCATGCTCAAAGGCAACATAATAAGAATAACATGTTTTATTTGCTTGATATATTGACCCAACGAATTTATTCAGCCATGTATGGCGTGGCTTGACCCAAAAGTACCAACTCACATAAGCAATTCCTATGAACTAAACTGCAGGAAAACAAATATTCATGTGTGTGTAGTGAAGGGAGACAAACAAAGGTTCCCGAAGAAATTGAACTACATACCTTCTATTCCTCCCCGAAGAGTTGATCCCCCAATCTCGTGACAGCCTTCATATGCATTTTCTTTGCCCATGGTTAATTCGTGTAGTCTCAGCATTCAACATCTCTGTGAACTTGTCAAACAGTTTGATTCTTTCCTCTACCAGCTTAGCCACTATCCTCTCCTTTGCAGACCCATATGCAAGTCAACTAGCTTCTACCTTCTGAGCAGATAGTCGACTCTGCAATTCCATTATCTCTTCATTTTGCACCTTAGCGTCAGCTTGCTTGTAGAAAAGCACCAGTATGTTCTTTAGCTTTCTTGGCACCCTTGCGACCTGGAGGTTGCTGAGCATTCTCAGTTGGTACTCGTGTTGTCCTGTTTGTTCCATCCCCTTTTGTGTACACATGAATCTTCCACTTTTGTCTCTCCCGCACATCTTCCCACCAATGCACATACACGAACTGCTGTCCATGGCGGCTGTGGTACAGTTCCAGAGCTTGCTACATGAGTTGTTTATCACACCGTCCACTTGCATGGGTGTCTCTAATCTGGTTGTAGCATCCATTTAAAGAGGTTACCTTCTTTGTTGTTTTGTACCAATGGTTCTTGAGGTGCTTCACATCCCCTTGTCGGTCACTCTCAATTGTGTAGTTGTATGTAGCAACAACCTCCTTCCAGCAGTATTCTGCCTTCTTTGCATTACCATCGATATGATTCACAGAGTTGCGCAACCAAGTACTCACCTGCACAATGGAATGAAGCGTAAGGTTACATTTGACTAAACAAAAGACAAGATGCATGTGATGGAGTATAAAAATAGGAGAATCCAACCTAAATAAATTCTTAGATAGAATGCCATGAGATATCTTCAATGTTCACATGACAAGAATGTGAGGATTGGGGGGGGGGTTACCAATCTGATGCCCTCGTCTTTTGTATAATATAGCCTTTGTCTATCTTCATCATCGGGTTCCATTTTTGGTTGTTGGATGGAGTTGTGGTCCTCGGAACAAATGTCGATGGGAGAGGGTGGTGATTGGCTGGTGGTGGCGGTGGCGGTGGCTGCGTACAGAACATTGGATATTGAAAACCAAGCTGGTGATGGTCTGGCAAGGTGAAGCTTGAATGACTTTGGTCTCTCTCTCTCTCTCTCTCTCGCACACACACACACACAAATATAGTTGTTCACTAAAGCAACAAAAGTAATTTAAAGTTCAACTAATTGTTTGTATCTTCACTAAATTTTCTCCAAATATGCTCAACCAAATCATGTTTGAACTGATTGTGCATGGACATGTCACGTATATCAACATCTATTCTTATCACGTCGGCGAATAACGGTCTAGACCCACTAATTGTTGTCAGAGGCAGAGCAGTAGATGTTTCCAAAGTTTCATTCAAATCAAAAGGTAACTCCACGCCCTTCTCATCTTCGAGTATCATGTTGTGCATGATCACACATGCTTTCATTATGTTGCAGATATCTATTTGATCCCAAAGTCGTGATGGTTCTGCCATGATTTTGAAGCGTTGTTGTAGAACTCCAAATGCACGTTCAACATCCTTTCTCGCTGTTGGAAATATGCCCTAGAGGCAATAATAAAATGGTTATTATTGTATTTCCTTGTTCATGATAATTGTCTATGTTCATGCTATAATTGTATTAACTGGAAACCATAATGCATGTGTGAATACATAGACCACAACATGTCCCTAGTGAGCCTCTAGTTGACTAGCTCGTTGATCAATAGATGGTTATGGTTTCCTGACCATGGACATTGAATGTCATTGATAACGGGATCACATCATTAGGAGAATGATGTGATGGACAAGACCCAATCCTAAGCATAGCACAAGATCGTGTAGTTCGTTTGCTAAAGCTTTTCTAATGTCAAGTACCATTTCCCTAGACCATGAGATTGTGCAACTCCCGGATACCGTAGGAATGCTTTGGGTGTACCAAACGTCACAACGTAACTGGGTGGCTATAAAGGTGCACTACAGGTATCTCCGAAAGTGTCTGTTGGGTTGGCACAAATCGAGACTGGGATTTGTCACTCCGTATGACGGAGAGGTATCTCTGGGCCCACTCGGTAATGCATCATGATAATGAGCTCAATGTAACTAAGTAGTTAGTCACGGGATCATGCATTACGGAACGAGTAAAGTGACTTGCCGGTAACGAGATTGAACGAGGTATTGGGATACCGACGATCGAATCTCGGACAAGTAACATACCGATTGACAAAAGGTATTATATGCGGGATTGATTGAATCCCCGACATCGTGATTCATCCGATGAGATCATCGTGAAACATGTGGGAGCCAATATGGGTATCCAGATCCCGCTATTGGTTATTGGCCGAAGAGGTGTCTCGGTCATGTCTGCATGGTTCCCGAACCCGTAGGGTCTACACACTTAAGGTTCGATGACACTAGAGTTGTTATGGGAAATAGTATGTGGTTACCAAAGGTTGTTCGGAGTCTCGGATGAGATCCCGGACATCACGAGGAGTTCTGGAATAGTCCAGCGGTGAAGATCGATATATTGGATGAAGGGTATTGGAGTCCGGAAGTGTTCTGGGGGTACCAGGTGATGACCAGCGTGTCCGAAAGGGGTTTCGGAGGCCCCGACAAGCGTTGGGGGGCCTTATGGGCCAAGGGGAGGGGGCACATCAGCCCACTAAGGGGCTGAGAGCCCCTCTCACCCCATCTCACGTAACCAGGAGAGGTGGGGGCGCCACCCCTAGGGCAGCCGCCCCTCCCGGCTTGGGGGGGGGGGGCAAGTTTCCTAGGGGGTGGGGGCGCCCAAACCCATCTAGGGTTTCCCCTGTGGCCGCCGCCCCTCCCCTAGGGAACCCTAGGGCGCCTCCCCCTCCTCCCTTCCCCCTATATATAGTGAGGGAGAGAGAGGGCAGCCGCACCCTTCCCCTGGCACAACCCTCTCCCTCCTCCAACACCTCCTCCTCCTCCGTAGTGCTTGGCGAAGCCCTGCCGGAGAACCACGAGCTCCATCACCACCACACCGTCGTGCTGTCAGAGTTCTCCCTCAACTTCTCCTCTCCCCTTGCTTGATCAAGAAGGAGGAGACGTCACCGGGCTGTACATGTGTTGAACGCAGAGGCGCCGTCCATTCGGCGCTAGATCGGATCTTCCGCGATTTGAATCGCCGTGAGTACGACTCCATCAACCGCGTTCTTGTAACGCTTCCGCTTAGCGATCTTCAAGGGTATGAAGATGTACTCCCTCTCTCTCTCGTTGCTAGTCTCTCCATAGATTGATCTTGGTGATGCGTAGAAAATTTTGAATTTCTGCTACGTTCCCCAACAGTGGCATCATGAGCTAGGTCTATTGCGTAGATTCTATGCACGAGTAGAACACAAGTTGTTGTGGGCGTTGATTTTGTTCAATATGCTTACCGTTACTAGTCATATCTTGTTTCGACGGTATTGTGGGATGAAGCAGCCCGGACCGACCTTACACGTCAGTTACGTGAGACAGGTTCCACCGACTGACATGCACTTGTTGCATAAGGTGGCTAGCTAGCGGGTGCCAGTCTCTCCCACTTTAGTCGGATCGGATTCGATGAAAAGGGTCCTTATGAAGGGTAAATAGCAATTGGCATATCACGTTGTGGTTTTGGCGTAGGTAAGAAACGTTCTTGCTAGAAACCTATAGAAGCCACGTAAAAACTTGCAACAACAATTAGAGGACGTCTAACTTGTTTTTGCAGCATATGTCGTGTGATGTGATATGGCCAAAAAGGATGTGATGAATGAAATATATGTGATGTATGAGATTGATCATGTTCTTGTAATAGGAATCATGACTTGCATGTCGATGAGTATGACAACCGACAGGAGCCATAGGAGTTGTCTTAATTTATTGTATGACCTGTGTGTCTTTGAATAACGCCATGTAATTACTTTATTGCTAAACCATTAGCCATAGTAGTAGAAGTAATAGTTGGCAAGACAACTTCATGAAAAAAACGATGATGGAGATCATGATGATGGAGATCATGGTGTCATGCCGGTGACGATGATGATCATGGTGCCCCGAAGATGGAGATCAAAAGGAGCAAAATGATATTGGCCATATCATGTCACTATTTGATTGCATTAGATGTTTATCATGTGTTTAAATCTTATTTGCTTAGAACGACGGTAGCATAAATAAGATGATCCCTCACTAAAATTTCAAGAAAGTGTTCCCCCTAACTGTGCACCGTTGCGAAGGTTCGTTGTTTCGAAGCACCACGTGATGATCGGGTGTGATAGATTCTAACATTCGCATACAACGGGTGTAAGCCAGATTTACACACGTGAAACACTTAGGTTGACTTGACGAGCCTAGTATGTATAGACATGGCCTCGGAACACAAGAGACCGAAAGGTCGAACATGAGTCGTATAGAAGATACGATCAACATGGAGATGTACACCGATGATGACTAGTCCGTCTCACGTGATGATCGGACACGGCCTAGTTGACTCGGATCATGTATCACTTAGATGACTAGAGGGATGTCTATCTAAGTGGGAGTTCATTAAATTATTTGATTAGATGAACTTAATTATCATGAACATAGTCAAAAGGTCTTTGTAAATTATGTCGTTGCATACGCTTTAGTTCTACTGTTTAGATATGTTCCTAGAGAAAATATAGTTGAAAGTTGATAGTAGCAATTATGCGGACTGGGTCCGTAAACTAAGGATTGTCCTCATTGCTGCGCAGAAGGCTTATGTCCTTAATGCACCGCTCGGTGCGCTGAACCTCGAACGTCGTCTGTGGATGTTGCGAACATCTGACATACACATTTTGATGACTACATGATAGTTCAGTAATGTTAAACGGTTTAGAATTGTGGCACCGAAGACGTTTTTGAAACGTCGCAAAACATATGAGATGTTCCAAGGGCTGAAATTGGGATTTCAGGCTCGTGCCCACGTCAAGAGGTATAAGACCTCCGACGAATTTCTTAGCCTACAAACTAAGGGAGAAAAGCTCAATCGTTGAGCATGTGCTCAGATTGTCTGAGTACTACAATCACTTGAATTGAGTGGGAGTTAATCCTCCAGATGAGATAGTGATGTTTCTCCAAAGTCACTGCACCAAGCTACTAGAGCTTCGTGATGAACTATAACATATCAGGGATAGATATGATGATCCTTGAGCTATTTGCAATGTTTGACACTGCGAAAGTAGAAATCAAGAAGGAGCATCAATTGTTGATGGTTAGAGAAACCACTAGTTTCAAGAAGGGCAAGGGCAAGAAGGGATACTTCATGAAACAGCAAATCAGTTGCTGCTCTAGTTAAGAAACCCAAGGTTGAACCCAAACCCGAGACTAAGTGCTTTTGTAATGAGGGGAACGGTCACTGAAGCAGAACTACCCTAGATACTTGGTAGATGAGAAGGCTGGCAAGGTCGACAGAAGTATATTGGATATACATTATATTAATGTGTACTTTACTAGTACTCCTAGTAGCACCAGGATATTAGATACCGGTTCGGTTGCTAAGTGTTAGTAACTCGAAATAAAAGCTGCGGAATAAACAGAGACTAGCTAAGGGGAGATGACAATATGTGTTGAAAGTGTTTCCAAGGTTGATGTGATCAAGCATCACATACTCCCTCTACCATCGAGATTGGTGTTAAACCTAAATAATTGTTATTTGGTGTTTGCGTTGAGCATAGACATGATTGGGTTATGTTTATCGCAATACGGTTATTCATTTAAGGAGAATAATGGTTACTCTGTTTATTTGAATAATACCTTCAATGGTCTTGCACCTAAAATGAATGGTTTATTGAATCTCGATCGTAGTGATACACATATTCATGCCAAAAGATATAAGATAGTAATGATAGTACCACATACTTGTGGCACTGCCATTTGAGTCATATTGGTATAAAACGCATGAAGAAGCTCCATGTTGATGGATCTTTGTACTCACTTGTTTTTGAAAAGATTGAGACATGCGAACCATGTCTATTGGTATATACGCATGAAGAAACTCCATGGAGATGGATCGTTTGGACTCACCTGATTTTGAATCACTTGAGACATGCAAATCATACCACATGGGCAAGATGACTGAAAGGCCTCATTTTCAGTGAAATGGAACAAGAAAGCAACTTGTTGGAAGTAATACATTTTGATGTGTGCACTCCAATGAGTGCTGAGGCATGCAGTGGATATCGTTATGTTCTTACTTCACAGATGATTTGAGTAGATACTAAGTATATTTACTTGATGAAACACAAGTCTGAATTATTGAAAGGTTCAAGTAATTTTAGAGTGAAGTTGAAGATCGTCGTGACAAGAGGATAAAATACCTATGATATGATCATAGAGATGAATATCTGAGTTACGTGTTTAGTACACAATTAAGACATTGTGGAAATTGTTTCACAACTAATGCTGCCTGGAACACCATAGTGTGATGGTGTGTCCGAACATCATAAATGCACCCTATTGGATATGGGGCATACCATGATGTCTCTTATCGAATTACCACTATCATTTATGGATTAGGCATTAGAGACAACCGCATTCACTTTAATAGGGCACCACATAATTCCGTTGAGATGACACCGTGTGAACTATGGTTTAGAGAAACCTAAGCTGTCGTTTCTTAAAAGTTTGGGGCTGCGATGCTTATGTTAAAAAGTTTCATGCTGATAAGCTTGAACCCAAAGCGGATAAATGCATCTTCATAGGACACCCAAAACATTTGGGTACACCTCCTATCTCAGACCCAGAAGCAAAATAGATTGTTTCTAGAAACGGGTCCTTTCTCGAGAAAAAGGTTTCTCTCGAAAGAATTGAGTGGGAGGATGGTGGAGACTTGATGAGGTTATTGAACCATCACTTCAACCAGTGTGTATCAGGGCACATGAAGTTGTTCCTATGGCACCTACACCAATTGAAGTGGAAGTTGATGATAGTGATCATGAAACTTCGGATCAAGTCACTACCAAACCTCATAGGACGACAAGGACGCGTACTGCTTCAGAGTGGTATGGTAATCCTGTCTTGGAGGTCATGTTGCTAGACAACAATGAAGCTACGAGCTGCGGAGAAGCGATGGTGGGCCCGGATTTCGACAAATGGCTCGAGGCCATACAATCTGAGAGAGGATCCATGTATGAAAACAAAGTATAGACTTTGGAAGAACTACTCGATGGTCGTAAGGCTATTGAGTACAGATGGATTTTAAAAGGAAGACAGACAATGATGGTAAGTGTCACCATTAAGAAAGCTCGACTTGTCGCTAAGATGTTTTCCGACAAGTTCAAGGAGTTGACTATGATGAGACTTTCTCACTCGTGGCGATGCTAAGTCTGTTGGAATTATATTAGCAGTTACTGCATTATTTATGAAATCTTGCAGATAGGATGTCGAAACATTGTTTCCTCGACGATTTTCTTGAGGAAAGGTTGTATGTGATACAACCAGAAGGTTTTGTCAATCCCGAAAGATGCTAACAAGTATGCAAAGCTCCAGTAATCCTTCTAAGGATTGGAGTAAGCATCTCAGAGATGGAATATACGCTTTGATGAGATGATCAAAGATTTTGGGTTTATACAAAGTTTATGAGAAACTTGTATTTCCAAAGAAGTGAGTGGGAGCACTATAGCATTTCTGATGAGTATATGTTGTTGACATATTGTTGATCGGAAATGATGTAGAATTTCTGGAAATCATATAGGGTTATTTGAAAAGTGTTTTTCAATGGAAAACCTGGATTAAGCTACTTGAACATTGAGCATCAAGATCTATAAGGATAGATCAAAATCGCTTAATAGTACTTTCAAATGAGTACGCACTGTGACAAGGTTTTGAAGGAGTTCAAAATAGGTTGGCAAAGAAGGAGTTCTTGGCTGTGTTATAAGGTGTGAGTATTGAGTAAGACTCAAGACCTGACCACGGCAGAAGAGAGAGAAAGGACAAATGTCGTCCCCTATGCTTTAGACGTAGGCTCCACAGTATGCTATGCTGTGTACCGCACATAAAGTGTGCCTTGCCATGAGTCAGTCAAGGGGTACAAGTGTGATCTAGGAATGGATCACAGGACAGCGGTCAAGGTTATCCTTAGTAACAAGTGGACTAAGGAATTTTCTCGATTATGGAGGTGGTAAAAGAGTTTGTCGTAAAGGGTTACGCCGATGCAAACTTTGACACTAATCTGGATGACTCTGAGTAGTAGCACGGATTCGTATAGTAGAGCAGTTATTTGGAATAGTTCCAAATAGCGCGTGGTAGCTGCATCTACAAGATGACATAGAGATTTCTAAAGCACACACCGATCTGAAAGGTTCAAATCCATTGACTAATAACCTCTCTCACAAGCGAGATATGATCAAACCCCATGGGTGTTGATTCATTACAATCATGTGATGTGAACTAGATTATTGACTCTAGTGCAAGTGGGAGACTATTGGAAATATGCCCTAGAGGCAATAATAAAATGGTTATTATTCTATTTCCTTGTTCATGATAATTGTCTATTGTTCATGCTATAATTGTATTAACTGGAAACCATAATACATGTGTGAATACATAGACCACAACATGTCCCTAGTGAGCCTCTAGTTGACTAGCTCGTTGATCAATAGATGGTTATGGTTTCCTAACCATGGACATTGGATGTCATTGATAATGGGATCACATCATTAGGAGAATGATGTGATGGACAAGACCCAATCCTAAGCATAGCACAAGATCGTGTAGTTAGTTTGCTAAAGCTTTTCTAATGTCAAGTACCATTTCCTTAGACCATGAGATTGTGCAACTCCCGGATACCGTAGGAATGCTTTGGGTGTACCAAACGTCACAACGTAACTGGGTGGCTATAAAGGTGCACTACAGGTATCTCCGAAAGGGTCTGTTGGGTTGGCACAAACCGAGACTGGGATTTATCACTCCATATGACGGAGAGGTATCTCTGGGCCCACTCGGTAATGCATCATGATAATGAGCTCAATGTGACTAAGTAGTTAGTCACGGGATCATGCATTACGGAATGAGTAAAGTGACTTGCCGGTAACGAGATTGAATGAGGTATTGGGATACCGACGATCGAATCTCGGGCAAGTAACATACCGATTGACAAAGGGTATTGTATGCGGGATTGATTGAATCCCCGACATCATGGTTCATCCGATGAGATCATCGTGGAACATGTGGGAGCCAATATGGGTATCCAGATCCCGCTATTGGTTATTGGCCGAAGAGGTGTCTCGGTCATGTCTGCATGGTTCCCGAACCCGTAGGGTCTACACACTTAAGGTTTGATGACACTAGAGTTGTTATGGGAAATAGTATGTGGTTACCAAAGGTTGTTCGGAGTCACGGATGAGATCCCGGACATCACAAGGAGTTCGAGAATAGTCCGGCGGTGAAGATCGATATATTGGACGAAGGGTATTGGAGTCCGGAAGTGTTCTGGCGGTACCAGGTGATGACCAGCGTGTCCGAAAGGGGTTTCGGAGGCCCCGGCAAGCGTTGGGGGGCCCCGGCCATTCCGGCGCCACCAGGGCCTCCCCCTCTCCACTCTCTCCACCAGGAACCCCCTCATCCTCCCGTGAGCCCGCCCCCCTACTCAATCTTGATCGGGACTCGCCGCGGGCGATATTTCACTTTTTCCGGCGACCATCGTCCGCCGTGGAGCTCGCCGCCGGCAGCTCCGTCCACCCCAGAAGACAAAACCACCACCGGAAGGACCGCCCCGATCTTGCGGATCCATCCCGACCATCTGGAGCCCGCGAGGAGCCACCGTTCGCCGGCGTTGATCGCCATTGCCTCGCCGCCGTTCGGGCAGAGAAAGAGGAGGGTTAGACTGGTCAAACCTGACTAGTGGGCCAGGCGGGCCCACTGTCAGTGACTCAGGCGCAGTCCACGCTGGATAAGTGGAAACGCATTTCAAAAATGCGCCTTCGACGTGTACGTATTTCGAAACGTTTTTCTTTTTTTGTTTTGTTTTAAATAGCAGATTTTTGACCAAACTTTGACCGGCTGTATCTTTTTAAATACAACTCCAAATGAATTAATTCTTTTTCCTACCTCTTTCAAATGATGCCTAGTTTATTTTAAGGTTTATTTGAAAATTTTTCAAAACAACTTTTTGTACTGTTTTGTTTTTGTGTGTTAATTCATATATATTCTTTTAAATAGGATTTTTTGAAGATTTCAAGATGCTTTGGATGCACCCTTCTTTCCCATGACCTGAAGGCAAGCATTCTGAACCCTGGTGTAAAATTTTTGTGTGTGTTGTTTGACTCGGTGACAACACCACCCGGGCACGTGCAAGCGTCATTTTATGTGAGGATGTGATCCTATTCATGGGTGCATATTAATGAGTTTATGCTATTGAAGTTGACATGATTGTGATGGAAATCACCGTCATACGACTTTCATGCATACCGGAAGGGAAGCCGGGAAGGCCTCTGTCTTGGGTAGACACGGTCTTGTCCCTAATCCTCCGTCGAGACGGTCGTGTCCGGTATGGCATGAGGGGTATGTCGCATGATGTTTCTATCTGTTATTTGATATATGTGCATCGTTATGCTAAACATGCAGGAAATATTACAACCTCCTGAGTCGACCGTAGATCGAGTCTTGTGCCAGTAACCCCCATACTTGCTTCGTACTACCACTCGTCTCTATGATAAGTAGGGTACGGTTCAGTAAGTTGTCAACCCCTTTCCTAGCACACACCGTACAAAGAGGCCATGGTGGAAGATACTGGAGGCATCCGATAGTTATGCCACCGGGTCCGGGAGCATGGGTGTTTCGGTTGTAGCCGAAGGGGGTAGCTTCCCCAGTTTTGCGCACGGTATAAATTTTGTGATCCCATGTTACGTCGAGGTTGTAGCCTCCCCACTTAGAGTTTTGCTTGACAGGTGTCGTGGGTGATTCCAGACACATGTGAGTTAAGCTGGTGTGTGCAAGTTAGGTGTGTTTTCAACAAAAAGACCGTAGATGGAATTAGTCCCGATGGACTAAAGGAATCCATTACTCGTGGGTAAAGAGTACACCCTCTGCAGAGATTGAACCTATTCGAATAGCCGTGTCCATGGTTAAGGACTACAGTCTGGGATGGGTCAAGTGTCGGTCTTAGTGTCGGTCTTCGGAGGTGAAACTGTTAAACCAGAACTGGAATTACTACCTGTGACTTGTGATAATTATGATTATTATTATTGTTGACTAACCCATGTTATTATTGTTATTATCGAGTATCCCTGGGATGGTTCTACCTCCGGGATATTCACGATGAATGTTTCTTTTAAAGCCCTTTATGTGGTGTCGCTCAGACGCCCGACTGTGGCATTTCTTTTAAAGCCCTTTATGTGGTGTCGTTCAGACGCCCGACTGTGGCATTTCTTTTAAAGCCCTTTATGCGGTGTCGCTCAGACGCCCGACTATGGCATTTCTTTTAAAGCCCTTTATGTGGTGTCGCTCAGATGCCCGACTGTGGCATTTCTTTTAA
>NC_041385.1:292219638-292246332 GCF_002162155.2 Triticum dicoccoides
CTTTATGTGGTGTCGCTCAGACGCCCGACTGTGGCATTTCTTTTAAAGCCCTTTATGTGGTGTCGCTCAGACGCCCGACTGTGGCATTTCTTTTAAAAGCCCTTTATGTGGTGTCGCTCAGATGCCCGACTGTGGCATGTTTGTTGTTTTATTTCATAATTTTTATATTGCTATGTTGTTACATATTTTTTAATTAACATGCTCGTACGCATCAGAGTTTTATTTATCATTTGTGACTGATGTCATGAGCATATAATATTTTCAGCACATCATTGTCATATTATGCCCATGTTCATAATGTTTGCGAGTACATTCAAAGTACTCACTGGCTTGTCCCTGGCTATTGTCTTGGCCAGATTTTCTTGTGCGGAGAGGAGCGACCATGCCGACAGTCCCGGAACCTGAGCAACGATGATAGCAGCCCCGTGAAGATAGGAGTTAGCCTGGTCAGCTATTCCTGTGGGAATTGGAGTCCCATAGACACTGATGATCCACAAACCGCTTCTGCCATCAACCATTAGAAACCATTTGTTGTCCTCACAGGCCAGAATGGTCTTGTACTACATGTTTGGAAGTTTTGCTTGGTATTTCTGTATCAAGTTGGTGCCTCATCAGCTAACAGTTATCCTGGGGCTGGTGAGCACAAGGGCCATTTTCTGGAAATTAATACCCGGAGAATCGGTCCCCACAAAACCCTACTCCCACTTTGGTGGATTGATGAGAGGACCATGGTGGAGACGCGGCGCTCTAACTCGGCAGGGTTGCCTCGGGGTGAGAGCAGCTACATGCGTATGAGTGTACAAGGGTCCGAATCCTTTCTATGGTTGCCATGGCCCTCCTTTTATACATCAAGGGGTCACAACAATGGCAAATCAATCATTGTGTACTGATTAGATAGCAAACAGTGCTATCATATCTAACTCTGCAGACAAGGCAGAGCGCATTAAATGTGCCGCTTAGTGTCACATCATGGCGTGCCCGGCAAGCTGTTTGGCCACTTTCTTGTCTGTATGTTCAACACGTCTTTGGACGAGTGTTATTTGGAGGTGATTTCCTTCAGAAGTGTCTACCATGTGTCAACAATCAGCCACCTAGTCACTTGGGGGCTTGACACCACACCGATTGATGACTTGCGTCATTGTGAGGTGGAGAGGTGGAGCTTTGGCGGGGTTGTCCGCCCTTGGCGTCCCCGGCAAGCTTGCCGGGGCAGTCTTGAGACTTGTCTTTGGAGTAACCTTGACCTCGCCAGGCTCGTCTTCCCGGCCAGGGAGGCTTCCCCTTAGTGGTGTCTTGCTTCCCTTGGCTTGTCTTGGCCTTCTTGATCCGCCCTCTGATTTTTCAAAGAGCTATTTCTTCAAATTGATCTCGTCTTGGATGTTGTGAGTTGCCGGGTCGGAGGTTTGCTGTCCGTGCACAAGTCAGGGAAAAAATAGACCCCTGTTTGTGTACCCCGACAGTTTTGAAATGGCACTGGAGTGGATGGATGACATTGAGAAGATAATTGACACCAAGTTGGATGCCAAGTTCGATGCAGTACTTGCACGTCTACCACAACCACCACCCGCATGTTGTACCAGTGCAACAACATCAACAACCACCTCCATGCTGGGATCCAGTAGGGCGAGCACATCATGTTCCTTTTGAGCTAGGACAAACTTCTGGTGCCGCTGCTACTGCTGTTGATGCTTCAGTAGCTCCTACTGCTACTTCAAACGTGGAGGACTATTATGAGGATGAGGTTGATCAAAATCAAAACTATGTGCAACCGCTAGCACCACCAGCACCAGGTTGTCCTCATGCTTATAATCGCAACGGTAGGGCTGCAGCACCACCTCAGGTACGAGATTATGACCATATTCCCAAACTCAAATTGAATATTCCACCATGGTAGATACATTCTTGATGTATATCTTACTTGGGAGTTAGAAACTGAACAACGTTTCACATGCTTACAATATCCCGAGGATAGACATGTTGCTGCTGCTGTTTGTGAATTCACTAGTTATGCTTCTGTTTGGTTGTCTGAACATTGTAGATTATATCATGATAATATTCCTACTACTTGGGCTGCTTTGAAAACTGCTATGCGTATTCGTTGGGTTCCACCATATTATCAACGTGAATTACTTCAAAAATTGCAGCGTTTGAGACATGGGAAAGTTTTTGTAGAGGAGTATTATTAGGAATTACAAACTGGCATGATTAGATGTGATATTTTTGAGGATAATGAGGCTATGCTTGCACATTTTATAGGTGGATTAAATAAGGAGATTCAGACCATTTTAGAGTATAAGGAGTACAACAATATCACTCGTTTATTCCATCTTGCTTGCAAAGCTGAACGTGAAGTGCAGTATTGACATGCATTGGCGCAGACTAATATTTTTGCAGGTCGACCTTCATCGTGGACACCGCATGCATCTTCTACTTCCACATGTTCTGCTGCACCGGCACCTCTGTCAGCTGCCACCTCCAGCCGTGATACAAGAAAGTAGGCACTATGTCATGCCCATGATGCGGCTATATCTCCCACGTGTCGAGGCACGACTTAGAGGCATAACCGCATTGTGGTTTTGTCGCAAGAAGGGTCATCTTCACACAATCCCATGTAATGAACAAGAAAGGGATAAATAGAGTTGGCTTACAATCGCCACTTCACACAAAGATCATATAATTCATACATCATTCAGAGTACACACATAGTCCGGGTACGGAGAAATCCAAATAAAAAGAAGATAACCCCAAATGCTAGATCCCCGATCGTCCCAACTGGGCTCCACTACTAATCATCAGGAAAAAACATGTAGTAACGGCCAAGGACCTCGTCGAACTCCCACTTGAGTTTGGTAGCATCACCTGCACTAGCATCATTGGCACCTGCAACTGTTTTGGTAGTATCTATGAGTCACGAGGACTCAGCAATCTCAAAACCCGCGAGATCAAGACTATTTAAGCTTATGGGTAGGATAAGGTAATGAGGTGGAGTTGTGATACGTCTCCAACGTATCTATAATTTTTGATTGTTCCATGCTATTATATTACCCCTTTTGGATGTCTATGGGCTTTATTTTACACATTTATATCATTTTTGGGACTAACCTACTAACCGGAGGCCCAGCCCGTATTGCTGTTTTTTTTGCCTATTTCAGTATTTCGAAGAAAAGGAATATCAAACGGAGTCCAAACAGAATGAAACCTTCGGGAGCGTGATTTTTGGAACGAACGTGATCCAGAGGACTTGAGTGCAAGTCAAGAAGCAGCCGAGGCCTCCACAAGATAGGAGGGCGCGCCCCCCTATAGGGCGCACCCCCTATCTCGTGGGCCCCTCAAGCGGCCACCGACATACTTCTTCCTCCTATATAAGCCGACGTACCCCGAAAACATCCAGGGAGCCAATGAAACACAATTTCCACCACCATAATCTTCTGTATCCGCGAGATCCCATCTTGGAGCCTTCGCCGGCGCTTCGCCGGAGGGGGAATCGACCATGGAGGGCTTCTACATCAACACCATAGCCCCTCCGATGAGTTGTGAGTAGTTTACCACAGACCTTCGGGTCCATAGTTATTAGCTAGATGGCTTCTTCTCTCTTTTTGGATTTCAATACTATGTTCCCCCCTCTCTTGTGGAGATCTATTCCATGTAAACTCTTTTTGCGGTGTGTTTGTCGAGATCCGATGAATTGTGGGTTTATGATCAAGTTTATCTATGAATAATATTTGAATCTTCTCCGAATTATTTTATGTATGATTGAGTTATATTTGCAAGTCTCTTCGAATTATCAGTTTGGTTTGGCCTACTAGATTGATCTTTCTTGCCATGGGAGAAGTGCTTAGCTTTGGGTTCAATCTTGCGGTGTCCTTTCCCAGTGACAGCAGGGGCAGCAAGGCACGTATTGTATTGTTGCCATCGAGGATAAAAAGATGGGGTTTATATCATATTGCTTGAGTTTATTCCTCTACATCATGTCATATTGCTTAAGGCATTACTCTGTTCTTATGAACTTCATACTCTAGATGCAGACAGGAGTCGGTCGATGTGTGGAGTAATAGTAGTAGATGCAGGCAGGAGTCGGTCTACTTGTTGCGGACGTGATGCCTATATACATGATCATGCCTAGATAATCTCATAATTATTCGCTATTCTATCAATTGCTCGACAGTAATTTGTTCACCCACCGTAATACTTATGCTATCTTGAGATAAGACACTAGTGAAACCTATGGCCCCTGAGTCTATCTCTTATCATATTTGCTTCCAGTCTACTTTTATTTGCATCTATATTATAAAATACCAAAAATATATTTATCTTATCATACTATCTCTATTAGATCTCACTTTCGCAAGTGGCCGTGAAGGGATTGACAACCCCTTTATTGCGTTGGTTGCGAGTTCTTTGTTTGTTTGTGTAGGTGCGTGGGACTTTTGAGGAGCCTCCTACTGGATTGATACCTTGGTTCTCAAAAACTGAGGGAAATACTTACGCTACTATTGCTGCATCACCCTTTCCTCTTCAAGGAAAACCAACGCAAGCTCAAGACGTAGCAAGAAGGATTTATGGCGCCGTTGCCGGGGAGGTCTTCGCTCAAGTCAAGACATACCAATTACCCATCACAAACTCATCTCCCTCACATTTACATTATTTGCCATTTGCCTCTTGTTTTCCTCTCTCCCACTTCACCCTTGCCGTTTTACTCGCCCTCTCCTTCCCTATCTCCTCCTCTCTTTTCGCTTGCCTTTTTCTGTTTGCTTGTGTGTTGGATTACTTGTTGCCATGGCGCAAGATAATACCAAATTGTGTGATTTCTCGAAGACCAATAATAATGGTTTCCTCAATACTCCGATTGCTCCTCTTAATGATGTTGAGTCTTCTGAAATCAATACCGCTTTGCTGAATCTTGTTATGAAAGATCAATTCACCGGCCTTCCTAGTGAAGATGCCTCTACTCATCTAAACAACTTTGTTGATTTGTGTGATATGAAAAAGAAGAATGATACGGATAATGATATTGTTAAATTGAAGTTATTTCCGTTTTCATTTAGAGATCATGCTAAAGTTTGGTTTTCGTCTTTGCCTAAAATAGTATTGATTCTTGGAACAAGTGCAAAGATGCTTTTATCTCTAAGTATTTTCCTCCCACTAATATCACTCTTAGGAACGATATTATGAATTTTAAACAACTTGATCATGAGCATGTTACCCAATCTTGGGAAAGAATGAAATTTATGCTTCGCAATTGCCCTACTCATGGTTTGAATTTATGGATGATCATACAAAATTTTTATGTCGGTTTGAACTTTGCTTCTAGAAATCTCTTAGATTCGGCCGCGGGAGGCACGTTTATGGAAATCACGTTAGGAGATGCTACAAAACTTCTTGATAATATTATGGCTAATAATCTCAATGGCACACCGAAAGATCTTCTAGTAAAAAAGTGCATGCTATAGAAGAAATCAATGTTTTGAGTGGAAAGATGGATGAACTTATGAAGTTGTTTGCTACTAAAAATAATCCTCTTTATCCCAATGATATGCCTTTGTCTACTTTGATTGAGAATAATAATGAATCTATGGATGTGAATTTTGTTGGTAGGAATAGTTTTGGAAACAATGCTTATAGAGGAAACTTTAATGCTAGACTGTTCCCTAGTAATTCCTCTAATAATTATGGAAATTCCTACAATAATTCTTATGGTAATTTTAATAATATGCCCTCTGATTTTGAGAATAGCGTGAAAGAATTTATGATTTCGCATTTTTTTAATGCTTTGCTTGAAGAAAAATGGCTCAAAGTTGATGATTTGGCTAGGAACATTGGTAGACTTTCGCTTGATGTTGATTCTCTTAAACTTATATCTTCTCCTCCTAAGAATGATACCAATGAGTCTCTCAAAGCCATGAGAATTTCCATTGATGAGTGCAAGGAAAGAACCGCTAGATTGCGTGCTAAGAAAGATTGCTTTGTAAAGGCGTGTTCTTCTAGTTTCCATGAAAATAATGATGAAGATCTTAAAGTTATTGATGCGTCTCCTATTAGATCTATGTTTTGCAATATGAATCTTGATAATTATGGGACTGATGATGAGTCAACTTTACCTAGAAGGCATCCCAAGAATTCGGAGTTTTTAGATCTTGATACTAAATTTGGTAAAAGTGGGATTGGAGAGGTCGCAACTTTAAATAGCATTGAACCCACTATCTCGGATTTCAAGGAATTTGATTATGATAATTGTTCTTTAGAAGGTTGTATTTCCTTGTTGCAATCCGTTGTTAATTCTCCTCATTCTTATAGTCAAAATAAAGCTTTTACCAGACATATTGTTGATGCCTTGATGCAATCTTGTGATGAAAAACTTAATTTGGAAGTTTCTATACCTAGAAAACTTAATGATGAGTGGGAACCTACTATAAAGATTAGAATTAAATATCATGAGTGTTTTGCTTTGTGTGATTTGGGTGCTAGTGTTTCCACGATTCCGAAAACTTTATGTGATATTCTAGGTTTCCATGATCTTGATGATTGCTCTTTAAATTTGCACCTTGTGGATTCCACCATTAAAAAGCCAATGGGAAGAATCAATGATGTTCTCATTGTTGCAAATAAAAATTTGGCGCCCGTAGATTTTATCGTTCTTGATATACATTGCAATCTTTCTTGCCCTATTATTCTTGGTACACCTTTCCTTAGAATGATTGGTGCGATTATTGATATGAAGGAAGGGAATATTAGATTCCAATTTCCATTAAAGAAAGGCATGGAGCACTTTCCAAGAAAGAAAGTCAAATTACCTTATGAATCTATCACGCGGGCTACTTATGAATTTAGTGCCAAAGATGGCACTCGTTAGATCTATCTTCGCTTATATGCCTAGCTAGGGGCGTTACACGATAGCACTAGTTGGGAGGCAACCCAATTTTCATTGTGTTTTTTGTTTTTGTTCCTGTATATTAATAAATCTTGCATCTACCTCCTTCTTAGATGTGTTTTTATCTTTTAATTAGTGTTTGTGCCAAGTAGAACCTATAGGATAACCTATGATGATAGTTGATTTGATTCTGCTGAAAAACAGAAACTTTGCGCGCACGAATTTAGTTTTGTTAAATCACATAAACGTGCTTTTGCGTTGACTCTTTTTTCAGCTGATCAACAGACAAATTGTACAGGACTTCCTATTTTGGTAGGATTTTTAGAGTTCCATAAGTTTGCGTTAGTTACAAATTTCTACATACTATTCTGTTTTTGACAGATTCTGTTTTTCGTGTGTTGTTTGCTTATTTTGATGCATCTATGGCTAATAAAATAGTTTATAAACCATAGAGAAGTTGGAATACAGTAGGTTTAACACCAAAATAAATAAATAATGAGTTAATTACAGTACCTTATGTGGTGGTTTTGTTTTCTTTCACTAACGAAGCTTATAAGATTTCCTGTTGAGTTTTGTGTTGTGAAGTTTTCAAGTTTTGGGTAAAGCTTTTATGGACTATGGAATAAGGAGTGGCAAGATCCTAAGCTTGGGGATTCCCAAGGCACCCCAAGATATTCAAGGATAGCCAAAAGCCTAATCTTGGGGATTCCCCGGGAAGGCATCCCCTCTTTCGTCTTCGTTCATTGGTAACTTTACTTGGAGCTATATTTTTATTCGCCACATGATATGTGTTTTGCTTGGAGCGTCGTGTATTATATTAGTCTTTTCTTTTTAGTTTAACACAATCATCCTTGTTGTACACACCTTTTGGGAGAATCCTATTTTATTAGAATTTGCTAGAATACTCTATGTGCTTCACTTATATCTTTTGAGCTTGATAGTTTTTGCTCTAGTGCTTCACTTATATCTTTTAGAGCACGGCGATGACTTATTTTTGTAGAAATTGCTAGTCTCTCATGCTTCACTTATATATTTTTTGAGAGTCTTTTAGAACAGCATGGCATTTTCTATGGTTATAAAATTGGTCATAGAATGGTAGGCATCCCAGTTGGGTATAATAAAAACTATCATAGGAAGTGAATTGGATGCTATGATCAATTTGATACTTGATAATTGTTTTGAGATATGGAGGTAGTGATATTAAATTCATGCTAGTTGGGTTATTATGAATTTAAAGAATGCTTGTGTTGAAGTTAGCAAGTCCCATAGCATGCACGTATGGTTAAAGTTGTGTAACAAATTTGAAACATGAAGTGTACCTGGCATGTGCATCGTTATGAGTGACAGTCGGGGACGAGCGATGGTCTTTTCCTACCAATCTATCCCCCTAGGAGCATGCACGTAGTGCTTGATTTTTGATGACTTCTAAATTTTTGCAATAAGTATATGAGTTCTTTTGACTAATGTTGAGTCCATAGATTATACACACTTTTACCTTTCCGCCTTTGCTAGCCTCTTCGGTACCGTGCATTGCCCTTTCTCACCTTGAGAGTTGGTGCGAACTTCGCCGGTGCATCCAAACCCCGTGATATGATACACTCTATCACACATAAACCTCCTTATATCTTCCTCAAAACAGCCACCATACCTACCTATTATGGCATTTCCATAGCCATTCCGAGATATATTGCCATGCAACTTTCCACCATTCCGTTTAGCATCATCATGACATACTTTACTTTTGTCATATTGACATTGCATGATCATGTAGTTGACATCGTATTTGTGGCAAATCCACCATGCATTATTTTTCATACATGTCACTCTTGATTCATTGCACTATCCCGGTACACCGCCGCAGGCATTCATATAGAGTCATATCTTGTTCCAGTTTCGAGTTGTAATTCATATGTTGTAATCAATAAAAGTGTGATGATCATCATTATTAGAGCATTGCCCCAAAAAAAGAAAGGCCAAAATAAAATAAAAGACAAAGAAAAAAAGAAAAAAGAAAAAAAGAAAAAAAGAAAAAGAAGAAGAAAAAAAGAAAATAAATAAAAAGGGCAATGTTACTATCTCTTTTTCCACACTTGTGCTTCAAATTAGCACCTTGTTCTTCATGTACTGAGTCTCATATATTGTGCTTCAAAGTAGCACCATGTTTTTCATATAGTGAGTCTCATAAGTTGTCTTTTTCATACTAGTGGGAATTTTTCATTATAGAACTTGGCTTGTATATTCCTACGATGGGCTTCCTCAAATGCCCTAGGTCTTCGTGAGCAAGCAAGTTGGATGCACACCCACTAGTTTTCTTTTGTTGAGCATTCATTTATAGATCTAGTGCATCCATTGCATGGCAATCCCTACTATTCATGATGACATCAATTGATGGGCATCTCCATAGCCCGTTGATTATCCTCGTCAATGTGAGACTTTCTCCTTTTTTGTCTTCTCCACACAATCCCCATCATCATATTCTATTTCACCGATAGTGCTATATCCATGGCTCACGCTCATGTATTGCGTGAAGGTTAAAAAAGTTTGAGATTATTTAAGTATGAAACAATTGCTTGGCTTGTCATCGGGGGTATAGAAGTTGGGAACATCTTTTTATGACGAAAACGAAGCATAGCCTAACTATATGATTTTGTAGGGATGAACTTTCTTTTGCCATGTTATTTTGAGAAGACATGATTACTTTGATTAGTATGCTTGAAGTTTCACCATTTTTCATGTTAATATGAACTTTTATTTTGTATCATTTGGATCTGAACATTCATGCCACAATAAAGAAAATTACATTGAGAACTATGCTAGGTAGCATTCCACATCAAAAATTTCTTTTTTTTCATTTACCTACTCGGGGACAAGCAGGAATTAAGCTTGGGGATGCTTGATACGTCTCCAACGTATCTATAATTTTTGATTGTTCCATGCTATTATATTACCCCTTTTGGATGTTTATGAGCTTTATTTTACACATTTATATCATTTTTGGGACTAACCTACTAACCGGAGGCCCAGCCCATATTGCTGTTTTTTTGCCTATTTCAGTATTTCGAAGAAAAGGAATATCAAACGGAGTCCAAACGGAATGAAACCTTCAGGAGCGTGATTTTTTGAACGAACGTGATCCAGAGGACTTGGAGTGCAAGTCAAGAAGCAGCCGAGGCCTCCATGAGATAGGAGGGCGTGCCCCCTGTCTCGTGGGCCCCTCGGACAGCCACCGACGTACTTCTTCCTCCTATATAAGCCTACATACCCTGAAAACATCCAGGGAGCCAACAAAACACAATTTCCACCACCATAACCTTCTGTATCCGCGAGATCCCATCTTGGAGCCTTCGCCGGTGCTTCGCCGGAGGGGGAATCGACCATGGAGGGCTTCTATATCAACACCATAGCCCCTCCGATGAGTTGTGAGTAGTTTACCACAGACCTTCGGGTCCATAGTTATTAGCTAGATGGCTTCTTCTCTCTTTTTGGATCTCAATACAATGTTCTCCCCCTCTCTCGTGGAGATCTATTCGATGTAAACTCTTTTTGCGATGTGTTTGTCGAGATCCGATGAATTGTGGGTTTATGATCAAGTTTATCTATGAATAATATTTGAATCATTTGTGAATTCTTTTATGTATGATTGAGTTATCTTTGCAAGTCTCTTCGAATTATCAGTTTGGTTTGGCCTACTAGATTGATCTTTCTTGCCATGGGAGAAGTGCTTAGCTTTGGGTTCAATCTTGCGGTGTCCTTTCCCAGTGACAGCAGGGGCAGCAAGACACGTATTGTATTGTTGCCATCGAGGATAAAAAGATGGGGTTTATATCATATTGCTTGAGTTTATCCCTCTACATCATGTCATCTTGCTTAAGGCGTTGCTTTGTTCTTATGAACTTAATACTCTAGATGCAGGCAGGAGTCGGTCGATGTGTGGAGTAATAGTAGTAGATGCAGGCAGGAGTCGGTCTACTTGTTGCGGACGTGATGCCTATATACATGATCATGCCTAGATAATCTCATAATTATTTGCTATTCTATAATTGCTCGACTGTAATTTGTTCACCCACCGTAATACTTATGCTATCTTGAGAGAAGCCACTAGTGAAACCTATGGCCCCCGGGTCTATCTCTTATCATATTTGCTTCCAATCTACTTTTATTTGCATCTTTACTTTTTGCATCTATATTATAAAATACCAAAAATATATTTATCTTATCATACTATCTCTATTAGATTACACTTTCGCAAGTGGCCGTGAAGGAATTGACAACCCCTTTATTGCGTTGGTTGTGAGTTCTTTGTTTGTTTGTGTAGGTGCGTGGGACTTTTGAGGAGCCTCCTACTGGATTGATACATTGGTTCTCAAAAAATGAGGGAAATGCTTAAGCTACTATTGCTGCATCACCCTTTCCTCTTCAAGGAAAACCAACGCAAGCTCAAGACGTAGCAAGTTGCAGCAAGCGCTAAGCAAATATGGTGGCTAACATACGAGTACAAGAGTAAGATGAGAAACTACGCAACGTTCGTGAAGCTAGAAGTGATCAAGAAGTGATCCTGAAACTACTTACGTTCAAACATAACCCAAACCGTGTTCACTTCCCGGACTCCACCGAGAAGAGACCATCACGGCTACACACGCGGTTGATGCGTTTTAATTAAGTCAAGTGTCCAGTTATCTACAACCGGATATTAACAAATTCCCATCTGCCACATAACCACAGGCATGGCTCTCGAAAGTTTATACCCTGCAGGGGTGTCCCAACTTAGCCCATCACAGCTCTCACGATCAATGAAGGATATTCCTTCTCCCGGAAAGACCCGATCAGTCTCTGAATCCCGGTTACAAGACATTTCGACAATGGTAAAACAAGGCCAGCAAGACCGCCCGACTGTGCCGACAAATCCCGATAGGAGCGGCACATATCTCGTTCTCAGGGCACACCGGATGAGACATATCTACTCGGTTCGGACCAACACTTAGAGAAGCACTGGCCCCAGGGGGGGGGGGGGTTAAAATAAAGACGACTCTCGGGCTCGCGAAAACCCAAGGGAAAGTTAGTAGGCTGTTAGGCAAATGTAAAACCAAGGTTGGGCCTTGCTGGAGGAGTTTTATTCAAAGCAAACTATCAAGGGGTTCCCATAAACCCGACCGCGTAAGGAATGCAAAATCAAGGAACATAACACCGGTATGACAGAAACTAAGGCAGTAAGAGTGGAACAAAACACCAGGCATAAGGCCGAGCCTTCCACCCTTTACCAGGTATATATAGATGCATTAATTAAAATAAGAGATATTGTGATATCCCAACATAAACATGTTCCAACATGGAGCAATCTTCAACTTCACCTGCAACTAACAACGCTATAAGAGGGGCTGAGCAAAAGCGGTAACTTAGCCAAACAACAATTTGCTAGGAAGGTGGGTTAGAGGCTTGACATGGCAATATGGGAGGCATGGTAAACAAGTGATAGGTAGTGCAGCATAGCGATAGAACGAAGCAACCAGCAAGCAAAGATAGAAGTGATATCGAGGGTAATGGTCATCTTGCCTGGAATCCTGCTAGGAAGAAGATCAAGTCCATGAATTAGTCGAACCAACGTAGTCGAATGAATCCTCACAATTGCAATGTAACCGGAACTATCAAGGAGAAGCGCAACCAGAAAGAAGCAAACACCACAGTAAACAACCATCACATAAGCATGGCCTGATGCACAATCAGGTATGATGCATGTCCGGTTTAAATAGGCATGGCATGGCAAAGTGCACCAACAATACTACAAATTAAGTGGAGCTCAATATGCAACGAGTTGCATAGTGACGAAACACCACATTCGAGTTATTTAGTTCGCTCTCGTTTAGGTACAACAATATTAAATGTTGTTAAACATGGCAAGAGGTGAAACATATGAAAACTACCTATCTAGGCAAGTTTAAATGAGGCCGGAATAACAAACAACAATTCCAGAAAATCCCCATATGTTATTTAGCAATTTAAAGCAAACAACAATTTTAAACATTTTAAATGTTGTTATCATGATGCGGATGACATATGCAAGTTATATGCAATTTTATAAAATGTTGACATGAGCATGTTATGAAGCATTTGGTCACCATGGCGGAACGAAAGTGGTGCCACGACAACGACAACAGAAATGGTGCCATGGCAACGACAACAGAAATGGTGCCACGGCAACATTCCGATGATCCGACAACACGTTGAGATGTCGGTGCAAGAGAAAGTGTGGATGCGCGGAACATGCAAAATGGTGGGGTGACCCCGGATTACCAGGTTCCCACGGGTCGATGGCATGGCAAACGAGGAGGAACGTGCAAGGATCAATTCGGACACGGTGCAAACACGAGCCTCTCATACAACAAAGCATTCGTTTATGGTCGTTCATCTCCGTGGTGATACCTTCGAAGCGTGCATTTCGGAGTGGGTCGAGTCGGTGCAAAGTAGAGGAAGTAGAAGTTCTCGTGATGGTCATAGTGGAAGTAGTTGTACATGGATCTTGTCGGATCCACGACGACGGTAGTCATACACGGTTCATAGATGTTTAGGTCGACGGTTGTGGTACACGTTTTGTAGACAAACTTTGATGGAACATGGGTGTCGTGGTACTTGGTGATATCCGGGATGGTCTTGCGTCTTCGTGCGTAGAGGTACTTGGCGGTTTCATGTAGTTGAACTTGACGAAATGGGTCTCCCTTGGAACTTGGGGCATCTATCAGGGACCTGGTGACACTTGGCTTGGGTAAGGGCGACACTGGAGGCTTGCAGCCGCGGCGACTTGCAAGGAGACCGACTCCATGGGCGAAGTTCGGAGCTCGAGGGGACACAGGACCATGGCAGGGGGGCCATGAGAACTTGCTGATGGAAGAGGGCACAAGCTTTGTGCAGGAGGTGACTGACGCCATGGGGCTCGGCGAGGAAGGCAGGGCCGACGGGGAGGTGTAGAGGCTAGGTGCAGGAGGACAGAGGAGGCGAGACGGCCATGGCATGTGGAAGGAGGCCGAGCGCTGCGGGCGCGAAAACACAGAGAAGAGGAGGCGGGGCGCGGACGAGCTCATGCTCGAGCGCCTCAAGAAGATGGCGCGGGGCGGAGAAGCGGACGGCTGCGCTGGAAGAAGGCAGCAGCGGCAGGCATCACAGGAGGTCAGGGACAGGGCACCGGCAAGGGGAGGCGCAGGGGACTTGACGCAGCGGCGGCTTGGCGTTGTGGAAGGATGTCATGGGCAAGGAGGAGAAGCAGGAGGGAAACTTCGAGCTTGGCGGCGGCCTGTTGCTGGAGATGATGATGGGGAGGCATGGATGCGGAGGAGAGGAAGGAGCGGTTGTCGACCTGCTGGGCTCTGGTGGTGCGGGTCAACAAGGACAAGGTGGAGGTGCGGGATGAGGGAGCGAGCGAGAGGAGGGAGGAGCATGGGGATCTCCTCTCCCTGATGCGATGCATGTGTGCGTGTGGCGGCGGCACGGGAACGAGAGGGGGATATCGATGGAGAGGGTCGGGGCCTAGGGTTTAGGTGGGCTGTTGGAACGGGTCGGTCTGGTTGGTTAGGCCCAAGAGGCCTGGCTGGGCTCTCTCTCCCTCATATTCTTTAGCATAAAAGAATTAGAGAGAAGAAATGAAAGAGAGTGTTAGGGAAAGAATTTGTGCATGCGGATAATATTCCCTGACTCATAAAAATGAGCTTGATCCAAGAAAAATAGAAAGTGAGCATGGGTGCAAAGTTGAATTCAAACTCATTTGAATTTAATTCAAATGGGTTTGAACTAGGACTAGGTTCTGAAGTGTCCAAAAATGTTAAGGGTTTTTGGAGGAACCTCGATAAGAGAGATAAGGAATTGTTGGAAATGTTACAAAGCCAAAACTTGAAGAAGTAAAGGCCAAGGGATTTTGTGTTAAATTCCAAAAGAACGGAATATTTTGAAATTGTGTTATGGTGAATTCCAAATTAATGGAATATTTAATAATAGCTCACTAATATTGGGAGGATATGTTATAAAGAGAAATCACCATGGTGAATATCCCTCAATTTAAATGGACCGAGGATCCACACGATTTATTTAGTTGAGTTTTAAAAAGGGGTGCATGATGACATGATGCAATGCACATGATGCAAAGATGAATGCAACAAACAAAACAAATCACACGACGAATCTCGAAATACAAGGAAGGCATCTAGAGCGTCGGTCTTGGGGCGTTACACACTACCACCACTATCTACCAAGAGCACACCTACCGGGCCTGCACAGAGTTCTTCTTCATCCATGGCATCAACAGGGCAGACACATGATATTATTTGTTGTCAATGTAAGGGTAGAGGTCATTATGCGGGAGAATGCTAATCTCCATGTGTTATGATTGCTACCGAGGATGATGGGTATGAGTCCGCTTATGACTATGATGAGGAGACTTTGGCTCTTATTACAAGTGAAGAACACGGTGGAGATGATTCTGATCATGAGACACAATACATGGCCGCTGAAGATGCTGACAAGTATGAAAGTTTTGTTGCTCAATGTGTTTTGAGTGTGTAGGTCACACAAGCTGAGCAAAATCAGAGGCATAATTTGTTCCATACAAAGGGAGTTGTGAAGGAATGTTCTGTTCGCGTCATCATAGATGGAGGGAGCTGTAACAACTTGGCTAGCATGGAGATGGTGGAGAAGATATCTCTCACCACAAGACCACATCCACATCCTTACTACATCCAATGGTTCAGCAACAACGACAAGGTTAAGGTAACACGTACTGTTCGTGTGCATTTAGTATCTCTACATATGCTGATTATGTTGATTGTGATGTGGTACCCATGCAAGCATGTTCCTTATTACTTGGTAGACCATAGTAATTTGATAAAAAATCTGTACACCCTGGTAGAAACAATCATTATACTCTTGTTCATAAGGATAAACATATTACTTTGCTTCCAATGACTCCTGATTCCATTTTGAAAGATGAGTAGAGCTAATAAAGCAAAATAGGAGAAAAATAAGAGTGAAAATCAGATTGTGGGAAAAGAATTTGAGTAACAAATGAAGCCTAATAATAAACCATCTAGTGTTGCTTCTGAAATTAAATTGAAAAGTGCATATTTACTTGCCACCAATCTGATATTGATGATCTAGATTTCAGCAAATCTGTTTGCTATGCTTTTGTGTGCAAAGATGCATTATTTTCATTAGAGGACGTGCCTTCCTCTTTGCCTCCTACTGTCGCTAACATTTTGCAGGAGTTCACTGACATATTTTCACAAGACGTGCCACTCGGATTACCACCTATTCGAGGGATTGAGCATCGGATTGACTTAATTCCCAGTGCTTTGCTGCCAAACCGTGCGCCATACCATACCAATCCAGTGGAGATGAAGGAGATTATGCGTAAAGTATAGGAGCTGCTCAACAAAGGTTATATACGTGAATCTCTTAGTCCTTGTGCTGTTCCTAATATACTAGTGCCAAAAAAGGATGGTACGTCGCGTATGTGTGTTGATTGTAGAGGCATTAATAATACTAGCAAAAGTGCCCGTGCGTTGCAATGGGTGAAAAAAATACCACAATCCCCTAACCAAATAACCATGACTCCGGACTCTAATAGGTTCACGTCCTTTATTTGAACAAATGGCATCCCATCTGTATTGCCACTTATCCTCTTTCCATTCTCGTCGATGATGGCCTCAATGTTCAAACAATCACAACACGTTTGAATGTTGTCAATTCTAAGACGTCTCCCTCGGCGTGATGAACATGTTTTTTTTAGATTTTGATCAAGTGTGCATGCATCATTTAGTGTTTTCCGTCTCCCATACCGGTTTTGTTGGGTATTAATTTTCAATTCGGATCGGCACCGGTATGAAAAAAGATGGATCATAATAATCACAAGAAAAGATGGATCATGCGCTATTGATTAAGGTTGGAAGCTAAATAGCATTTTTAAAATGGTTAACGGGTAAAATAACATCATATTCAGATTCTATATATTCTTCTAATTAAACTTCATATATAACATGTTAAATTTAGAATTGGAATTTAAAAGATATGAATATGTATATTTTTTAGAAGCATTTGATATGTACTGCGGGTTGATTAACCCAAATATCAGGGGCGTTCCTGCAAAAGAGAAAAATTGGCTTAGACCTGGCCTGCGGATTGATCAGAAATATCATGGGGTTTTGTCGGAAAACAAAAAACTGGTTTAAAAGTGGACTGCGGGTTGATTAACAAAAACGTGAGGGATTTTTCTGCAAAATAGTATGAAGGACTAAGAGTACCTATTTCTTTTATTAGTGGGTATAGATATAGATTACTATTTGTTATCGTCATCCTATTCCTAGGCTAGATGATTTGCTTGATGAATTGAGTGGCTCTACAATATTCTCCAAAGTTGATTTGCGTAGTGGATACCATCAAATTTGTATGAAATTGGGTGATGAATGGAAAACCGCATTTAAAACTAAGTTTGGATTATATGAGTGGTTAGTCATGCCTTTTGGGTTAACTAATGCACCGAGTACTTTCATGAGATTAATGAACAAAGTTTTATGTGCTTTCATTGGATGATTTGTGTAAGTCTATTTTGATGATATATTGATTTATAGTAGATCTTTGGAGGAACATTTGGACCATTTACGTCTTGTTTTTATTGCTCTACGTGATGCATGTTTGTTTAGTGACCTTGGGAAGTGCACCTTTTGCACCGACCGCGTATGTTTTCTTGGCTATGTTGTTACTCCACAGGGAATTGAAGTTGATAAAGCCAAGATTGAAGCTATCGAGAGTTGGCCGCAACCCGAAACGGTCATACAAGTGAGGAGTTTTCCTGGCCTCGCTGGTTTCTATAGGTGTTTTGTGAGTGATTTCAGCACCATTGCCGCACCTCTCAATGAGATCACAAAGAAGGATGTGCCTTTTGTTTGGGGTACTGCACAGGAAGAAGCCTTCACGGTATTGAAAGATAAGTTGACACATGCTCCTTTACTCCAACTTCCTAATTTTAATAAGACTTTTGAGCTTGAGCGTGATGCTAGTGGAATTGGATTAGGAGGTGTGTTATTACAAGATGGCAAACCTGTTGCATACTTTTCTAAAAAATTGAGTGGGCCTAGTCTGAATTATTCTACTTATGATAAGGAATTGTATGCTCTTGTTTAGACTTTAGAAACATGGCAACATTATTTATGGCCCAAAGAATTTGCTATACATTATGATCATGAATCTTTGAAACATATAAAAAGTCAAGCAAAACTGAATCATAGACATGCTAAATGTGTTGAATTTATTAAGACTTTCCCTTATGTTATTAAAGGCAAGACGGGTAAAGAAAATATTATTGATGATGCTTTGTCTCATTACTATACTATGCTTTCACAACTTGACTTTAAAATATTTGGTTTGGAGGCCATTAAAGATCAATATGTGCATGATGATGATTTTAGAGATGTAATGCAGAATTGTAGCGAAGGAAGAACATGGAACAAGTTCGTTGTTATGATGGATTTGTGTTTCCTGCTAACAAGCCATGCATTCAGCTAGCTCTGTTCGTCTTCTGTTGTTGCAGGAGGCGCATGGAGGAGGATTAATGGGACATATTGGTATGAAGAAGACAGAGGATGTACTTGCTACACATTTCTTTTGGCCAAAGAAGAGACGGGATGTTGAGCGCTTTGTTGCTCGCTGCACTACATGTCAAAAAGCTAAGTCACGATTCAATCCTCATGGTTTATATATGCCTTTGCCTGTACCTAGTGTTCCATGCGAGGATATATTTATGGACTTTGTTTTGGTTTACCTCGAACAAAGAAGGGAAGGGATAGCATATTTGTTGTCATGGACAGATTCTCAAAAATGGCACACTTTATACCATGTCATAAAAGCGATGATGTTGCTAATGTTGCTGATTTGTTTTTCATGAAATTATTCGCTTGCATGGTGTTCCCAATACTACTGTTTCAGATCGTGATACTAAACTTCGTATCCACTTTTGGAGATATTTATGGGCTAATAAAGTTGGGGACTAAACTGCTTTTTAGTACTACATGTCACCCCCAAACTGATGGACAAAGTGAAGTAGTCAATAGAACATTGTCTACTATGCTTAGGGATGTTTTGAAGAATAACAAGAAAATGTGGGAAGAACGCTTGACTCATATTGAATTTGCTTATAATCGTTCACTGCATTCTACTACTAAGATGTGCCCTTTTGAAGTTGTGTATGGTTTCCTACCTCATGCACCTATTGATTTGTTCCCTCTTCCACCTTTGGAGAAGTTTAATTTTGATGCTAAATAGCGTGCTGAATTGATCTTGAAAATTCATGAGTTAACTAAGGAAAACATTGAGCGTCTGAATGCTAAATATAAACTTGCTGGAGATAAAGGTAGAAAACATGTTGTGTTTGCACCTGGAGATCTTGTTTGGATACATTTGCCTAAGGATAGATTTCCTAATTTGCGCAAATCAAAGCTAATGCCACGTGCTAATGGTCCTTATAAATGATAATGCATATAAACTTGAGCTGCCTGCAGATTTTGTGGTTAGTCCCACTTTTAACATTGCAGATTTGAAGCCTTATTTGGGTGAGCAAGATGAGCTTCTGTCGAGGACGACTTCATTTAAAGAAGGGGAGGATGATGAGGAAATCAATACCATTGTTACACCCACATCCCCTGCTGCTATACATAGTGGACCAATTACTAGAGCTCGCGCATGCTAATTGAATTACTAGGTACTTTTGTTTCTTGGTAACGATTCTAATGTTCATGAGAATATGATGCTGCCTAGATTGGATACATTTGTTTTGCTTACAAATGAAGGGACTAGCTTGGACAAGAAAGATGAACCTTGGAGCAAGTTCAAGCATGGAGATGATGGCATGCACAAGGGGGACAAGAATGGAGTTATAAGTGATGATTTTTGGACTTTGAAGCCACCATAATGAGTGCATGATGCCTTGGACGAAATATACAAGATGCCACTTCATAAACTTCGTCCAGAGGCTATTATAGGTGCCGCGTCACCTTATTATTGGGCTAGGCCCATGTAATGTTGAAATACTTGAGTATAGGCTGTTTTTATAATCCGTATGTGTGGGGAAACAAGAGTTAGGGTTGGTTTCGGACCCCTTCTCCAAGGTCCACGAAATTCTGCCTATTCCTCCATATATACAGCCTTAGGGCTTCATTTAAACTTTCGGTTTTGCTTAGATTAAAAGTTTGCCATAGCTGCAACTTCGCTTACTTCGTTTGTGTTCAACGACCATACCAAGACGTCATAGAACCCCACCTTGATCAATAAAGATTTCATCTTATATTCGCAATATCCAGATTGCAATCTTATATTCTTGCTTGTTCTTTGGTTGCTTGCAGGAAATAGACCTTCGTGGTCAGGTTGATCGTGCTCCAGCATGGTCAATAACCTCTCGGGGTTGGTTTAGTGATTGCTAAGGCGCGACGTCCTCGCAGGTTCATAGTTGGATCGTCAAAGTCTACTCCTCCGAAACGATAACCACCATCTCATCGAAAGACGGGACACCTTTGCTTCTATCACTTCCCTTCTCCCCTTCCCGCGCCTGGTTCCCGCCCTCCCTTCTCTCCTTCCCACCCTTCCCCTCTCGCTCTCACGGTATTTTGTTGGGCGTGCGTAGTCCCATACCGAGTGAAGTGGCGGATCCCACACTGCATCGCTCGAGCAGTCACCTCGTCACTTTTGTTAGGGAAGAGGCGAGCTCTTCTGCAGGAGCCCGTTTTGCTCTGTAGGCGATAGGTTTGGAGGAGGTGGGATCGGGCATGATGATGTGGCGGCTAGGGCATCGGTCCAGACTAGAGCATTGTACATGCCCTTATATTTGCACTAACCAAAGTAACAGATCTGCAACCTTTTTACATGGAAAATATGTACACTTAATATTAGGAATAATCATAGAAGGATATTGTTTGCACAACACAAACTTGAACTGATGTAGGGTTGAGACCCTAAGTAGCCCAATCTTCACAAATTGAAGGTGGTTTCGTGGAAGAACACGAGGGAAATCACAATTGGGAATACACAAATTAATACACATAGATGCAAATAATGATACACATAGACATATCCTTGATCCAGATCATCCAAAGAGAAAGATGGAACATATAGGGTTCTTCTCCAAGTCTTAGGACAAGGAGGGCTTGATGCTTCTATGAAGCCTTTCTTCTCCACATGTGTAGGCCTTGATAACCATCGAAGGTTCTGCTCCTAAAAGACCTTGGTCTCCATGGAGAGATAGATTCCACCATGAGGAGGTACATGAGCTAAGCTCCAGTCTAGTTCTAATATTTTTTTGGGAGGAAAGGCCATCATGGCTAGCTTTATTAAAACTCGAATAGGGTTACATCATTCACGAATGCACAAACAATAGAGTCAGCTGGCTCATCCAACCAAACAAAAGAGGTCTTATTACAAACACTACAATTCGCTAGCACATGAGCCGCTTGGTTTGCAGAATGAAAATAATGCCTTAACATAACCTTCCCGATCATCGACGCTGTGTCTACACACTCTGCAACAATTGCTGATGCTTCATCCCACCATTGAGTTTGCCTTTCTACGATGTCACACTGTCTTGTAATTCCTTCAAAGGAGAAAATATAATGAATAGTTGGAAAAACTTATCTGGTTAGCATTAATGCAAAGACAAACATTCAACGGGTGATTTACAAACAAGTGTCATCATGATGCATATCATAAGGTGTCCAGCCCTCTCCTACTAGGGCCGACGGCCAAGGGAGAGGAGTTGGACTCCAAGTCCCATCCCACTCCTACTTGGTTTCTCCTTCCACCTTTTCCTTAGCGGTATAGGCCTTTTTGGGCTTGGTGTGCCTGGAACAATAAGCCCAGTGTGCCTCCCCTCAACCCATGTTGGCCCTTGGCACGTGGTGCAACACTTGGTCGACTTCCGGACTCCTTCGTAAGTATCCGGAACCTTTTGGAAGCTTCCTGGTACAATACCGAAAAAATGAAACTTTTTCCAGAACCCAAAATATGACTTCCCATCTATAAATCTTTACCTCTCGACCATTCCAAAACTCCTCATGATGTCTGTTATCTCATCCGCGAATCCGAACAACATTCGGTTACCAACATGCATGTCCCAATATTACTCTAGCGTCATCGAACGTTAAGTGTGCGACCCTACGGGTTCGGGAATCATGTAATCATGACCGATACACCTCTCCGGTTAATAACCAATAGTGGGACCTGGATGCCCATATTGGTTCCTACATATTATTGATACGTCTCCAACGTATCTATAATTTTTGATTGTTCCATGCTATTATATTACCCCTTCTAGATGTTTATGGGCTTTATTTTACACATTTATATCATTTTTGGGACTAACCTACTAACCGGAGGCCCAACCCATATTGCTGTTTTTTGCCTATTTCAGTATTTCGAAAAAAAGGAATATCGAACGGAATGAAACCTTCGGGAGCGTGATTTTTGGATGAATGTGATCCAGAGGACTTGGAGTGCAAGTCAAGAAGCAGCCGAGGCTCCCACGAGATAAGAGGGCGCGCCCCCCTATAGGGCGCGCCCCCATGTCTCGTGGGCCCCTCGGGCGGCCACCGACGTACTTCTTCCTCTTATATAAGCCTACGTACCCCGAAAACATCCAGGGGGAAGACGAAACACAAGTTCCACCACCGTAACCTTCTGTATCCGCGAGATCTCATCTTGGAGCCCTCGCCGGCACTCTGCCGGAGGGGGAATCAACCATGGAGGGCTTCTACATCAATACCATTGCCCCTCCGATGAGTTGTGAGTAGTTCACCACAGACCTACGGGTCCATAGTTATTAGCTAGATGGCTTCTTCTCTCTTTTTGGATCTCAATACAATGTTCTCCCCCTCTCTTGTGGAGATCTATTCGATGTAAACTCTTTTTGTGGTGTGTTTGTCGAGATCCGATGAATTGTGGGTTTATGATCAAGTTTATCTATGAATAATATTTGAATCTTCTCTGAATTCTTTTATGTGTGACTGAGTTATCTTTACAAGTCTCTTCGAATTATCAGTTTGGTTTGGCCTACTAGATTGATCTTTCTTGCCATGGGAGAAGTGCTTAGCTTTGGGTTCAATCTTGCAGTGTCCTTACCCAGTGACAGAAAGGGTTGCAAGGCACATATTGTATTGTTGCCATCGAGGATTACAAGATGGGGTTTATATCATATTGCTCGAGTTTATCCCTCTACATCATGTCATCTTTCTTAATGCGTTACTATGTTCTTATGAACTTAATACTCTAGATGCATGCTGGATAGCGGTCGATGTGTGGAGTAATAGTAGTACATGCAGGCAGGAGTCGGTCTACTTGTTACGGACGTGATGCCTATATACATGATCATGCCTAGATAATCTCATAATTATTCGCTTTTCTATCAATTGCTCGATAGTAATTTGTTCACCCATCGTAATACTTATGCTATCTTGAGAGAAGCCACTAGTGAAACCTATGGCCCCCGGGTCTATCTCTTATCATATTTGCTTCCAATCTACTTTTATTTGCATCTTTACTTTTTGCATCTATATTATAAAATACCAAAAATATATTTATCTTATCTTACTATCTTTATTTTATCTCACTTTCGCAAGTGGCCGTGAAGGGATTGACAACCCCTTTATTGCATTGGTTGCGAGTTCTCAATTTGTTTGTGTAGGTGCATGGGACTTTTGAGGAGCCTCCTACTGGATTGATTCCTTGGTTCTCAAAAACTGAGGGAATACTTACGCTACTCTGCTGCATCACCCTCTCCTCTTCGAGAAAAACCAACACAAACTTAAGACGTAGCAAGAAGGATTTATGGCGACGTTGCCGGGGAAGTCTTCGCTCAAGTCAAGACATACCAAGTACCCATCACAAACCCATGTCCCTCGCATTTACATTATTTGCCATTTGCCTCTCGTTTTCCTCCCCCCCCACTTCACCCTTGCCGTTTTATTCGCCCTCTCTTTCCCAATCTCCTCCTCTCTTTTCGCTTGTCTTTTCTGTTTGCTCGTGTGTTAGTTCGTTTACCTTGTCGCTATGGCTAGTCCTCCTATGTTTACTCTCACTCCTGAACAAGAAATTCTCAACTTCAAGCAAAGGGAGAGAGAAAATATAAAAGATGCTTGGCATAGAATTTGCAATGCCCTATATAAAGCTACTAGGAAGCTTGCTACTTCCGTTCTTCTCCGCATTTTTTATGTAGACATTACTCCTTGGAATAGATGTGTTCTTGATATTGCTACCGGAGGTGATTTCATGAGTAGCCATACGTTTGATGCTTATAATGCTATGTTAGATTTGTTTGGCCCACCACCTCTTTTGGTTAACGGAACGGTTTTAACTTTAGAACATGTGATGCAACGGCTTGATATTATTGAAAATAAAATTTCCACTATTGAGTTAATTGAAAATTTGGATAAAAAGATTCATAATCATGTTACCCAATTTGGATCTAGGGTTGGAGTTACTTTGAAAAATCTTAAATAAAAAGAACCTATAGTCAATGAAAAAATAGATCTTGATTCCGAAAGAATTGGTAAACTTGAGGATATCATTACCAACCTAGGTTCCGTGTTTTATTCCATGAAAAACACTCCAAAACCCCCTACCAAAACTGCCAAGTTTATTTATGTTCCTAAAAATAAGGGTGAATCTTCTAGTAAGGGAGATGCGGATCTCAAATCAATAAGTGTTCTTCCCAATTGTCTCTCTATCATTAAGGAACCTTTTGCTACCAATGAACTTCTTGAATTTTTGCCTAAAGGTTTAGCCATTGCAAAAAGGGGAGAAATCCCTAGAGATCATAAGCGCTCTACTTATGAATTTAGTGCCAAAGATGGCACTCGTTAGATCTATCTTCGCTTTTATGCCTAGCTAGGGGCGTTAAACGATAGCGCTAGTTGGGAGGCAACCCAATTTTCTTTATGTTTTTCGTTTTTGCTACTTTTTAGTAATAATTCTTGCATCTACCTTCTGTTTATATGTGTTTTTATCTTTTAATTAGTGTTTGTGCCAAGTAGAACCTATAGGGTAACCTATGATGATGGTTGATTTGATTCTGCTGAAAAACAGAAACTTTGCACGCACGAGTATAATTTTGTTAAATCGCAGGAACGTGATTTTGCGTTGATTGTTTTTTATGCTGATCAATAACCAAATTGTCCAGGATTTCCTATTTTGGTAGGAATTTTAGAGTTCCATAAGTTTGCGTTAGTTACAGATTTCTACAGACTGTTCTGTTTTTGACAGATTCTGTTTTTCGTGTGTTGTTTGCTTATTTCAATGCATCTATGGCCAATAAAATAGTTTATAAACCATAGAGAAGTTGGAATACAGTAGGTTTAACACCAAAATAAATAAATAATGAGGTCATTACAGTACCTTATATGGTGGTTTTGTTTTCTTTCACTAACGGAGCTTATAAGATTTCCAGTTGAGTTTTGTGTTGTGAAGTTTTCAAGTTTTGGGTAAAGCTTTTATGGACTATGGAATAAAGGGTGGCAAGAGCCTAAGCTTGGGTATGCCCAAGGCACCCCAAGATATTCAAGGATAGCCAAAAGCCTAAGCTTGGGGATGCCCCGGGAAGGCATCCCTTCTTTCGTGTTCGTTCATTGGAAACTTTACTTGGAGCTATATTTTCATTCGCCACATGATATGTGTTTTGCTTGGAGCGTCGTGTATTATATTAGTTTTTGATTTTTAGTTTACCACAATCATCCTTGCTGTACACACCTTTTGGGAGAAGCCTATTTGATTAGAATTTGCTAGAATACTCTATGTGCCTCACTTATATCTTTTGAGCTTGATAGTTTTTGCTCTAATGCTTCACTTATATTTTTTAGAGCACGGTGATGACTTAATTTTGAAGAAATTACTAGTCTCTCATGCTTCACTTATATATTTTTGAGAGTCTTTTAGAACAGAATGGTATTTGCTATGGTTTTAAAGTTGGTCCTAGAATGATGAACATCCAAGTTGGCTATAATAAAAACTATCATAGAAAGTGAATTGGATGCTATGATCAATTCGATGCTTGATAATTGTTTTTAGACATGGAGGTAGTGATATTAAAGTCATGCTAGTTGGGTGATTATGGATTTAAAGAATGCTTATGTTGAAGTTTGTGATTCCCGTAGCATGCACGTATGGTGGACCGCTTTGTGATGAAGTTGGAGCACAATTTTATTGATTGTCTTCCTTATGAGTGGCGGTCGGGGACGAGCGATGGTCTTTTCCTACCAATCTATCCCCCTAGGAGCATGCGCGTAGTGCTTTGGTTTTTGATGACTTCTAGATTTTTGCAACAAGTACATGAGTTCTTTTGACTAATGTTGAGTCCATGGATTATACGCACCCTTTCACCCTTCCATCATTGCTAGCCTTTCTTGTGCCGCGCAACTTTTGCCGGTACCATACACCCACCATTTACCTTCCTCAAAACAGCCACCATACCTACTTATTATGGCATTTCCATAGACATTCTGAGATATATTGCCATGCAACTTTCCACCATTCCGTTCATATGACACTCATTACTTTTGTCATATTGCTCTTTGCATGATCATGTAGTTGACATTCTATTTGTGGCAAGGCCACCTTCATAATTTTCATACATGTCGCTCTTGATTCATTGCATATCCCGGTACACCGCCGGAGGCATTCATATAGAGTCATATCTTGTTCTAGCTTTGAGTTGTAAATCCATAAAAGTGTGATGATCTTCATTATTAGAGCATTGTCCTAGTGAGGAAAGGATGATGAAGACTATGATTCCCCCACAAGTCGGGATGAGACTTCGGACTTTA